>NW_026591086.1:41663357-41780690 GCF_907164565.1 Psammomys obesus
AAGAAGAAGAAGAAGAAGAAGAAGAAGAAGAAGAAGAAGAAGAAGAAAACCAAACCCTTTAACACTTTCCTTCATAGTTCCAAATAGTAGTGCTGAAATGTAAGGGAAAATCTTGACACTGACTGGGCATTTGTGTTTCATTCAGAATTTGAAGATTGGTTAGCAGATGAGCACTTGGTTTATATTTGGTCAAACATAATAATAATTGTGGCTAGTTATTGATTTGCTCTTTGTCAGGCTCTATGCTGTTTGACAGCTTCACAATGCTGTCATAGATCTACATAGTCTAGATATGTAGATTAGTGTGCTTTTGAAAACTTCTTTAACCACCACTGCTGTCGGAAGAAACAAAACCTTGCAAAGCTTTAGCAGTTTGACTGGTTAATTCACCAAAACAGAGCAGCAGCCCTGACGATACAGTCCAACCTGTGTCCTTCTTAAAACTCACACCTCGGCTTTGAGATTTTACAAAGAAATATAAATAAAGGAATAAGTGTAGCCTAGATAAAGAGACTGACTGAGTGGTGCTAGTACCGCAAAGAGAGAAAGACCATTTCAGGAAAAAGGAATATTAATATACTCTCCCAACAACAGAAAAAGTATTTGGAAACGGAAAAACTGTGAAAGATATGTTAGAATATAAGCAAATTGTTTCCATGGAAACACATACAGTTTTATGAAATCTATTACCATGCCCTTATGTTTTACCTTTCACGAAAGGATGGTCTCTGTTGAGAGTGGGTTTAAGTGTGGTTCTAGGCAGTACAGAAGTACTGAAGAGTGATGGAGGAAGACCCTGATCCCCAATAACACAGGTTAGAGTCCAGTATCAAACTCTGTGGTAACCTTTCTGTGTTGTGAAGTCAGACCTGAGGTTTGAGAGGGAAATGAGAGCTACACAGCTATTTCTGGAAATACCATTTTCAGATGGACAGAAAAAAGTCTGAAGAAGGAAATGGAAAGAGTTGGGGAAAATTATAAAGAGACAGATTTTCATTCCTATTTGAGAAAAAGGCAACAAGAAAAATGGTTTGTTCATAAGATAAAATTTAGCAAAACCAATGAAGAAGAAAGGTGAGGGCTGATAGAATAAGGGCACAGGAGAGGACATGATGTTCTATATCCTCATTAAAGACAAAAAGGGGACACTGGCTAAAATAGCAGCAGAAAGGCAATCAATCAGACACAAGAGCACACGGTGATGATAAGGCTTCTGAAATATTGGAACTAAGAGCCAGATCCACATTTTGATGCCTTGCCTTCATTAATTCTTTGCTGTTGACCAATGTGAATGATGGAATTCATTTTTCCCAACTCTCTCTTTGCTATGTAGAGCTGAAGCCAAGTGCTAGGTCAGCTCCCCTCTTGTGGCCACTTTGTATTTTTCCCTGTGATAAATTACTTTTTAGAATTTGTTTTTCAAATAAATCTACAAGATTTAAATACCCAACTCTCTTCTCTCAAAGTTTGAAATTAAAAACATGGTGTAGTAGAGAAGGGGCTGTTCTACCTAATTCTCAATCTGGGGCTTTCGAAATGACAGTAATCTGTAGATACACACTAATACTAATCTGCCTATGCCTATATGTTTATACATATATATCACATACACATGCATATAACACACACATATATATGTTATATATATGTTGTTCATATATATACATATATATATATTTATATACTTCTATAACAATGTAGGAAATAACTCTGGGTTGGAGATAGTATGAACTTTGTGATAAGAGTCCCCAAGTCAAACACAGAGTATGGTAGTCTGATACTCAGGAGATATGAACCCCTGTTTTCACTTTTTCAAGCTAGTTAACATAATATTAGCTTTCTCATTGTCTATATACTTCTTCCTTGATACAAACTAGCAAATGGTGCTGTCATAAAGATAGTGTGTATGTCTTAGGTTTATTGGGAAAATAAGATTAACGTCAGCATATTTTGAAACACAATCTTACCAGGTTCTTTATCCTCATGTTAAGCTGGCAGGAGAGTAGAATGGTCTTCAGTTTATAGAGGAGGATCTGAGGTGAAAAGAGATTGGATGGCCTGTCTAAATCCACAGTATAGGGAGGTGAGCCTGCAACCAATTCAAAGTTTTCTATTTCCAAATCTTGCTCTACGTTTAGCACATGGCCTTTTAAAAGCGGATAGTGTTGCGGACCTTGTTAAAGCACAGCTACCAATTTAGTGGCCACCAGGTACAGTGTGCAGTTCTGCACTTCTAACACACTTCCAGGCCTGCTGCTCTCCTAGGTTTATGGGCCATAAATCCCCCATTCCTGGCTGGCAAATACAGAAAGATCTTAAGTTGGTTTCTTCTTGAAGTTTGGGGCCATGAGTGTGCTTTTGAAAACTTCCTTTAGCAGTTAAATATGTCTCCACTACTTATAACTTGATAACAACTTTGATCATAAAGAGATGTTGAATTTCAAGTATTTTTATGAATTAATGTAAATATGCCTTTAACATTGAATTCATTGATTTTTTTTCAGACATTGGATTAACCTTGAATGACAGTTATTGAAAATAATGCTATTTTGTCTTTCAATTCTACATGTGATAAAAGTGGATTTTGTAGAAGATAAATAATCAAAATGTAAATAAAAATAACCAAATCCTCATTGCTCAGTGATATTGTTAGTATATTGTTCTCACTCAATTTTCAAAAAGGTTATTATGAGCAATTATAAAGGTTTAAGAAGGAAACCACACACACACACACATATATATATATATATATATAAATATAATATACATCTTTTTGAATGATTTTTTTCTTGAGCTTTTAAAATTACTAGGCATTACAAGCATGCTATGCTTTGTGTATTTTTGTAGTTTCTGTAGTTTAGAATGTCCATTGACAAGCTTTGCTTTCCTTTGTGTATTTGTTTATATTTACCATTGTAAATTGGTAGTATCTTCAGATATACATTGTAACTATATTTTAAACAAATTATGAGATCCACTGTTAGAAATAAAATTGTAAGTTCTAAGTATATCAATATTATAATAAATATATGTCTTCATTTTTTCTTGTGTGTGTGTGTGTGTGTGTGTGTGTGTGTGTGTGTGTGTGTGTGCAGGTGCACATATCCTGGAGTGCTGGGGAGGTCAGAGGACAAGTCTTAGAAGTTGGTTCTCTCCTGCCACCTTGTGAGATCCCAAGATGGAACTCAAGGCCATCAGGCCTGCGTGCGGCCTCCTCTACCCACTGGGTTATCCTGCCAGCTCAAATTTTAAGATTCCTGGTGGCAAATCCCTTATGAATAACATCATACTTTGTTTCTGTCAAGTTTTTGGAAAGGTGTTTCTGAAAGTTTACAGTTGTTGAGATGTGTGAACCATGAAGCACATGTGGAGGTCAGAAGACAGCTTTAGGGAGATGGTTCTTCTCTTCCATTACCTACAATGGACTCCAGGGCATCAAGCTTAGATGGTCAGGTTCATGTAGCAGCAAGTGTCTTTACCTGCAGAGCCACCTCAAAGTCCATTTTTTTGTCATATTTTAAATTAACATAATCTTTTAGAGCAGTGCTAGGTTCACAGTAAAGTGGAGTGCAAAGCTGAGAAGGTTCCCACAGAACTGCTTTGCTGAGAAAGGAGCAGAGAGGCACAGGGAGCGGACTGCATGCCTCGCAGCCTGCTTTCAGACAAAGGCTTTGCTCTTTCTTGAAAGGCACCCTGACAAAGTGAGCCAATGCCAAGATCTGAATCCTGAAAACAAGGGTTCCAATCCTGGCTCCACTACCTTTTAATTCTTTGATCAGTGTAAATTATTTAACCTTTTGTATTTCAATTTTTCAGATGTAAATGGGAATAAACACCTTTCTAACAGGGTTATTTAGTGCCTTAAGTAGGCAAATAGATGTTACAATTACATACATGTATTTAGATACTATATATTAATATATGTTATAGTCATATATATAGTGTTTAAACAAGTGCATGGCACAGGGCAAGCTATCATTATTGAGGTAGCTCTCGCTTCATTTTTTTTTTTTCCATTTTGTTTTTCAAGATAGGATTTCTCTGTGTAGCCTGGCTGTCCTGGACTCATTCTGTAGACCAGACTGGCCTTGAACTCACAGCTATCCCCCTGCCTCCCTGAGTGCAGGGATTAAAGGTGTGTGCCACTACTCTCTCCATTGTTTTTAATCTAGCTTCTTTGACCATTTAGTTAGCAGAAAAATCTCCCCAGTTACCAGCCTATGTTCTCACTTTTGACTTTGGTACTTATATAAATTTCCTATTAAAATCCTTGATATGTTTTTTTGGACACTTGAAACTAAACATGCATTTTAGGATTAAGATAGAAGTGGCTGTCACAGTCTGACAGGTAAATGCCGTTTTAAAATCAGCTTCTAGTCTTAGAATTTGAAAAGGTTTGTGCCCTTTGAGGAGTATAACTGAGCTGAAAGAGGTGGAGCCTGCTCATAACCTCGGCCCTCAGCCCTCAGGAGGCTGAGACAGAAGGATCTCAGGTGTGAGAGCACTCTGAGCTACAGACAGGACTCACATCAAGTAAAAGAGTGACTAGCAATTCAATTACCATATGTAGGGCATATTCTGTGTTTTTCACTGTAACCCTTGGTATTTTCACTTACAGGGATGGTGGCAGCCAAGAGGGGGGTGACATAAAATGTCTACTAGGGCAGACCCAGTTTTGTAATCAGTCTGGAGCCTTTGGCTTAGCGCTGGGTGGTAGGGCTACACCCCAAAGGGCATCATTGGTGCTGTTTGGGGAAAGACTTACACTCACAAAGTTCCCCTAAGTTAATTTTGTTTTTAACTGCTGAAGAACTTCCCTCATTTGCATTGACTCTCAGTGACCTACCCTCAGGCAAACCCCGACCTACAGTCAGAGGTGTGGATTAAAATAGAACTGTGTATTTGAATGCATAACAATTTTTACCTATGGGATTTTGTGGTACTTCACACTAGCAGCACCAGCGTGTACCTGGATCAACCAGGTGAGGAGGCGAAAGGGAAGGGGTATTGCTTGTGCTAACGGGGCCTTACTCAAGATTTGTAGGCTTTCAGCTGATAAACATCCATTTCCTTAATGGGATGATAGCCTTTTCAGTTTTGCTTTTGTATGCTAACAGTGACTTGGATCATTAGCCCATGCCCTTTGCAGCAAGGGAGGCCTAGATGAGGTGAAAAAGAAACAGCAGGAGAATAAGAACTTGCAAAGATTCAGCTTTTGTGGCAGCCTTACAGCTTGAAACAGACGTAGAAAAATGATAGAGAGAATGGAGACAATATCACAAATAAGCAAAGCTATTTTTAATTTTAGTTTTTAAAAATATAATTGCCTGGGTACCGGTAATTCTTGATACAGAAAAGTGCCCTTTGAGGTTTGTGAAATAAAAGTGGCACTGGGTGGCCCTGCAAGCAGTGCTGCTGAACTTCCTGGTGGGTGGTATGAATAAGGGAGAGCCATGTGCTGACCAGCTCAGCTACCACCCGGGCCCAGATCCAGGGCTCTGGGTTGGCCCTCCCCAAAATCTACACCGTCTGCAAATGGTTGGGACACATGAAATGGCCAGTCTTGCTGATCCAAAGCTGCAGGATCTCCATGACATAGGGAAACAACTGGATTACCAGGGGAACATCCTGACGAGGATACACACAGAAGCCAGAGATTTTGAGCTACACTAATGACTCATTGCAATGAACATCTGCAAGTGAAGACATGTGGACAGACAGATGTACATACTGGAACACACTGACATATTACAACTTCCACAATGAGATGTTTTTTATGCTATATTTTTGTAGTTATTGTTCGTTTTGTCTTTTTATTTGGGGGAGGTTGCCAGGGCAAAGGGTGCATATGAGGAGGTGAGGAGATGAGCAGGACAGGGGTGCATGAAGTGAACCTCACAAAGAATCAATACAAAGTTTTTTTTTTTTTGTTTTTGTTTTAAATTTCTTGTGTTACCACCTCCCTCCTCTTCATGGCAGTGTTATTGCTCTTCTACTACTGTCATTTGCCTGGCAGAATCTTGTGGTGGCTTGAATGAGGATGACTCCATACACTCATATATTTGAATGCTTGGAGGAACTGTTTATGAAGGATTAGGAGGTGTGACCTTGTTGAAGGAGGTGTGTCCCCGCGGGGGTGGGGGGAGTCTTTAAGGTTTCTTTTCTTCCTTTTTTTTTTTAAAGTTAACTTTATTATTTTTTTATATGATTGTTTTGCCTGTATATACATTGGCACACCACCAGCATGCCTGGTGATTTCAGAAGCCAGCTTTGGATTCCCTGGCATTGGAATTAGAGA
Organism: Psammomys obesus; assembly: GCF_907164565.1. Lineage (NCBI taxonomy): Eukaryota > Metazoa > Chordata > Mammalia > Rodentia > Muridae > Psammomys > Psammomys obesus. The sequence continues at coordinate 41,669,656 of NW_026591086.1, forward strand.
TGGCTGTAAGCCACCATGTGGGTGTTTCGAATTGAATCTGGCTCCTCTGAAAGCGCAGCAAGTGCTCTTAACCACTCCTTGAAGTTCCAAAAGCCCATGCCGTTCCTAGTTATCTCTCTCTGCCTCATGGCTGTTGTCTCAACATGTAAGCTCCCAGCTCCTGCCTCAGCATCGTGTCCCCCTGCCTGCTTTCACGTTCTCTTCATTATGGTCATCAACTCTAATGCTCTGCAACTGTAAGCAAGCTGCCTACCATCTCTTTGTTGTATAAGTTGCCTTAGTTGTAGGGTATCCTTACAGCAACAGAAAAGTAACCAAGGCAGATCTTCATGCTAATTGGCTAGCAAAGCTTGAGCACGGCCATTCCCTGAAATCAGTTATTTGCAAAGAAGCAGCTGGTGCTCTTGACAGTCCCCACATTTCCATGGTTTCCCATCCCTGTTACAACGTAAACTGTGGACCACTGAGGCAGAAAATCATTAATAAGAAATAGATTGTCCACTCTGAAGGGAAAATGGGTTAGCATTATACTAACTTCTATCTAATCCTACTGATATCCATGGATTACTGTAGTCTGTCTCTTCCTGAATTACCTTGATCAGCATTTAATGGGTTTATATAAACTTTCTTGATAGTATGTGGATTTCTTAAAATTGTTTGCACAAGATAAAACTTGCATGATACTTTTAAAATAGTGACTCTATTTACAGACAAGAAAAATAAGACCCTTTAGGGAATATTTAAGTTTCCTTGGGTAAGATCTCCAATTCTGTCACTTTCAAAATGATGCCACTGCTATTTCAGGATGGTCCTGTTTACTATGGACTGGGATTCTGTTAACAATGTGACAATACCCCCGGCATAGAAGCTGCTTCATCGTCATGTAATAGCTGTGTCCTGTTAAATTAAGTAACCCCATCTTTGGCTTGTATGAAATACTGAGTTTATTAAGGCAAGCTTTCTGTCCCTATTTAGGGCATGGGCTCCCGCTGGGCAGGAATGAGTTGATTCTAAAGAAACCGACACTTTGCCTCCCGCAGAATGATTTTGGGGTCTGTAAGCTCTTTGGCTGATTATCTACAACAAGTAATCCATAAATCAGTACTGATATTACAGTGTTAGGATGTCTTTACTGTATTTTACATATCGTAAGCCAAGCTTTTGATTATATTCCTTGACATAGATTTATCCCTTTGAATTAATAGCATGGCTCTTAGGAACACAAAATACTATTAAAAATTCAACATTAAATAGTCAACTTTTGTGAAATGAGAAACAACAACAAGATTGAACTTAGAAAGGATGCTAGCTAGATATGGTAAGATGAACAGTGGTATCTAAGTTGCTGTTAGGTAAAAAATGACCTAGGAAATGTTTTATAGAACTCATAAATGTAAATGTATGTTTCTTAAAGACAAGGCGAATTTCTTTCATCTGGACCCAGGCCACTAATCCAGAAACTGGAAAATCTAGATTTCATTCATGAACCAGTTACTATGGAATCATCAAAGTGAGTTACTACCCCCAGGCATGGCCCCACTATGGGAATGCTTAGCAGATTTGTAAGCCAAGTAGTAAGAAATGACTGCTTCAGAGATGTCCTGGCAAGTTTCATTTCCTGAAACTTTAATTAAAACAGATTTCACATCTACCCTTCACACAGGGATAATATTACCCTATAATTTTCATTGGCAGTTTTTGTTGAGGCTTTTAACTAGTACTGGTACTTTTTAAACATTTTTTTGCCACACTGGGGATGCGTCCTTTTTACAGTGTGACTCACTGTTTACAATGTCATTAGTTGTCCTATTCCTTTTTGCCCTACAAAAAACTTTATAATGCAAATAAATTTATTTTATGTTATCTAAAATATGTTGAATATAAGACAGGAAATGTGAAACGTGGAGTTCATTTGCTTCAGTAAGGACAAAAAAAAATCAAAAGAAAACAATAGATGGAAAACAAGGAAAGGACAGAAAAGTCAATTTTCCAACCTTCACCCAGTCTCCTTATGGCTGGGCTGGCATTCTTAAAATTCTTCTGCAGGTTAGATGAAACAGGTTGCAGCTTAGCTGGGGGTTTGTTAAGACTCCACAAGCTATTGTAAATGTTATAGAAGGTGGCAAATACTTAATGACTTGTGTCAAAGAGGCATGTACCTAGCCCTTCTCTGGCTCCTAATTCTACACCTTTGACACTGCATTCTTCCTTTCATGGTCTGGAACAGTACTATGGTCAGAACAGGTGGGACACTATGTATGCTGGTTAGTGTTTGTTTGTTTGTTTTTTCTTTGTCAACTTGACACAAGCTAGAGAGGTCTGGGAAGAGGAACTTCAATCAGAAAATGCCTCTGTAAGATTGGCCTGTGGGCCATGCCTATGGGGCATTTGCTTGATCAATGATTGACATGAGAGCGCAGGTGGTCCTGGGTTGTCCAGGAATAGATGAGAGACCCAGGGGAAGCAAGTCAGGAAGCAGTGTTCTTCCATGGCCTCTGCTTAAGTTCCTGCTTCTAAGTTTATGCTCTTTGTTCCTGTCTTGGCCCCCTTCAATGACAGGCTGTGATCGAAAGTGGCTTTCTCATCATAGTGTTCATCAGAGCAATAGAATGCAAACTACGGCAGTGTGCTTGAACAGCTTTCATCTCTAGATTCCACATATCTTGAAATATCTTGGAAGAGAACTCTGTGCCTACAAAAGCGCTGGAAGCCGGAACTTAACGAGAGGCCATTGAAAAGCACTGCTTACGTGTTTGCCTTTTTATATAACCCAGGGTAGCCTGCCCATTGGTAGCACCTCTCACCACGGGCTGCTTCCTCCATCATCAGTCTATAAAATGACCCACGGCCCTGCCTACAGGCCAATCTTATGGAGGCATTTTCTCAATTTCAGGCTCCCTCCTTCCAGATGATCCTAGCTTGTGTCAAGTTGACAAAAAAACAAAACAAAACAAAACAAAACAGAAACCTAGGCAGCTTAAGGTATATACTTCAATTTGCTCATGTATTCTCCTGTTAATGAACATTTGAGATTTTTTGTTTTGTCTTGTTTTTTGTTTGTTTCTTTAGATTTGCGATATTATAAATGAAACTACAATAAACATAAGCAACATTCTTGTACCCTAGCCCCTAGGAATACTACATTTATGTTTTGTTCATTGTGGGAATGTTATTTAGGTTGAATCATAGATTCAATAATTTACTGGGATAGTCTATTTCACTTACCATGACTTTCAGGATATTTATCCAAGTTTTTGTATACATCAATTATCATACTTCTCTACTTGTTGAATACTATTTTATGGCATGAATGTTCTATAATCTGTTTAGCTATTCACTAGTCATAAGACATCTGGATTGACTCCAATGTAGGCCCTAATAAGTAAGGATTCTGTGAACAATTATGCATAGGTTTAGTGTGAGCACAGGTTTTTATTAATTGAGGATGAATACTCAAGAGAGAAATTTCCACGTTATGTGGTAATTGCATAGTTATTTAGTTTTGTATGAAGCCACCCAGCCTTCTCCCTGACTGGCTTTACCATTTTCTGTTCCCATCAGTGACATGCGAATGATCCAGACGCTCCACATCTCCATCACCATTTGATATTGTCAACTTTGCTTATGCATCTCGGTCGGTACAATCCCCAGGACCTACACTAAAAGTTCATTGCTATTGAACTTTTTGCTTTTGTCTGCAACCCAGACGGTATTTTTCTTATAACGTTTGTTTACATCTTGTGTCCGTATTTAACTGGGTTGCCTGTAATTTTGCTGTTGAGTCATGAATGTTCCTCAAGTAGTCTGGATTCTAGATTTTTTGGTTAAAGAATTTCTATTTTTCAAGGGTATCCTCATCGTTAGCTGCTGATCTTTTCACCCTTTTATAAATAAAAGTGTCATTCACAGAGCAAAGCTTTAAAGTTTTATTATTATTGGTTTTATTATTATTATTTTTTAAAAGTGGTCTGACTCCGTAGGCAAGGCCGGATTTAGGCCAATGGTAACCTTCCGCTGCCCAGGTGCTGGAATTACAGGAAGGGAGCCTCCATGGCTGGCTAGAAGGTTGATGATTTTTCTTTGTTTACAAATGTATTTACTTGTTTTTAAAAAAATTGTATTTACAAATTGTATTTTCTTAGATCTTATATTTCTCAACAGTCTTTCATTTTTTTATTCATAAGCATCTCAAATACTTCGCATTGGATTATATCTTGGTACTACATGATAATTTAGAATTCTGATATTTTTTTTCCACATTGCATCAAAGTGACTAGCACTGATTAGACTCTGTGTTTGTACATTGGATTTGTGCTGGAGTCTTTAGGTACTTTATCCAAACTAAATGATGAGATAGAAATAGATTTGCACCCAGTAATTTTCTTTGCTTATTATGCATATAGTATATGTATAATACATAGCTGCTGTGTATTACACATATGTATGTATGATACAGATCTGTGAGCAGCATATCTGTGTTTGGACATGTGTATGAATATGAAGGCCAGGGGCAACAACGGTGTCTCCCTCTATTGTTATCCACCTTGATTTTAAGAAAATTCTTTTTTTTTAAATAGATTAAAATATAGTCCATCTTAACTTTTGAGACATGGTCTCTCATTGGTCCCAAAGCTCCTAGGTAGAGTATCTGCCAGCAAGCAGATTGTCTCATTGTCTCAGCCCTGCCCCAAGTTGTAGGGTGCCAGATATGCTTCACCATGATCAGATTTTTACATGAATGCTGGGGATCCTAACTCAGGTCCTCATGCTAGGGTCAGCGCACAGCCACTTTTGGAGAAAGAGTACCTTAGGTTGAAGATTTAGCATGACATTTCATTCTGTAGCTCACCAATGAGCCTAGAATGTACTGAGGAAGAATACAATGCAAAATCAAATGCTGCATTTTTTTGTTTTGTTTTTTGCATTCAAGGCACATTGAAAACCAATAAATAAAACAACTTTATGACACATGCTATTAATTAAAGAGCAATAAAAGATCAGCTCAATTACTTTGTAATAGTGGCTCCTTACAGACGTCTGTGGATTGAATAACTGAAGGCAAGATGCGCTCTCCCAGATTCCCCATCTGATGTTGCTCACTCAGCCTCTTTTTTGGCTGCTGTGCGTTTAACCGCTCCTGCTTATTTTTATTCTGGCTTCTAGATGCCTGTGGCTGTGTACTCACCAATGTTAAATAAACAGTCTACATCCTCCAGCTGGAGACCCTGCTTTTTTTTGAGAAATGTCTGTGGTTTTATTGCAACAAGTACAAATGAAAGTTGGTCCAATTACATAAACTTATTAAATATTATATGAATCACGTTGCTACCACCACTGATGTATGTTGTGATTCATTCCCAGTTTAATGACAATAAATAGTCATTCCCCCAGACAGGGGAGCTTTTGCAGATGGCTACCTCTGCTCCTCAGCTGGCTGCTGTTCCCTCAGAAAGCTGAGTTGGCTCCACAGCCGTGGAAGCTGCAGCATAACCAGGATGCTGATGAAGAGCAAGCCCGAAGTGGCGCAGAAAGGGAGCCATTTATCACAGGGCAGAACATCTTCTGTAGGCATAGGTGAGCTATGCAGGATAGAATCAGGGGCAAGGCTCATATGGCAGCTTTATTTCTTTTGAAAATACATGTACCACAACTTATGCCATCAAGAGTCCAGTCTTGAGCATCAACAGCCAGGGCTAGAATTTACAGAATTTTCTGATTTTTCTTTCTTCTTTTCTTTTTTAAAATATTGTTATTGATTAAATTTGCCCTTCAACAATATCATCTATATCTGTGTCTATGTATGTATGTATGTATGTATGTGTCTCCACCTATCTATCTATCTATCTATCTATCTATCTATCTATCTATCTATCTCATTCCATTTATTCTCACCCCCTCCTTTCCTATCTCCCTCCAACCATTGTCATCCTGCCTTCTCTCCTCCCCGCAGGTCTCTTTCTCACATTTATGTCTTTTTTTATTTTTATTTTTATTTTTTTCCTGATCCACTGAGTTTAACCAGTGCTGTCTGTAACTATACTTAGAAACTAATGGCTGGAGGTTGGCAGGCTCACGAGTGGTTACACAACTGAAGACAATGACTGGCCTTCCCGGAATCCACAGTAGACTTCAACAGTAACTAGTGGTTCAGGGAGAGGTAAGTCCCCATGTGTCTTGATCCACTATTGGCTGTTAGTATTGTACGGAACCTGTATGGGTAACTGCAGTTGCTATGAGGTTGAGATTGTGTTTGCAAAGGCTGGATTGTGCCTTGGAGATAGCATTTTCCAGACTGCATCACCAGTTCTCTCTCTTTCTCCCTTGTGTGTGTCTGTGTGAGAGAGAAAGAGAGAGACAGAGACAGAGACAGAGGGGGGATATGTGTGCACCTGAGTAGACTTGCCTCTGGAGGAGGCCGTTGGCATTGGATCTCTCTGGAGGTTCAGTCTTTGTGAGCTGCCCAATGTGGGTGTTGAGGTCTGGTCTAGAGGCGCTCTTAACCACTGAGCCACATTTCCAGCCCTATGGCTTTTGTTCCCACTCCCCTTTCAGAGATGCTCTCTGGGCCACAACAGGGTATTAAAAATCTAAGTAGAGAGAACGTTCAACTTACTCTATTCCCTTGAATAACCATGGGCCTCTGCATTCACAGTTATACACTGCAAAGAGACCCATCTGTAACTAAGGAGGAGAATAACACTTGTTTTTTAGTCTGAATGTAGTGTTTAGAAGGCAGTTTGACAATGTCTGATTTGCTAAGCAACTGTACGGAGCTTCCTCTTAGGCCTTGTATCTTCCCAGTCCTGGGTCTTTTAAGACTTGCTTTCATTACAGGACTTTATCCATTTTCAGTGGAGCCTAATCTTGGTTCTTTAAAGGCAGCTTTTGTTTCTAAAAGTTGGTAAAACTAAATTAAAAAAAAATACCTGGAATACAAAGTGAATAAACTGTAATTAATATAAAAAATAAAAATTTAATTAAAAAAATACCTGGAAGCTGAACATAGTGGTGCAGGCCTTTAATTACAGAGCTCAAGGCCAGCCTGGTCCATAGAGTGGGTTCCAGGACATAGCTAGGGCTATGCAGAGGAACCCTGTATCACCCCTCTCCCCAGTAAAAAAGAGGTACCTGATGATGTGATTCTAAAGGGATGAAAGCAAACTTCCATAGTTCTTCCCCTCCCTCTCTCCTTCTCTTCTTTTCCTTCTTATCCCTTCTTCTTTCCTTTTTCCTCCTCCTCTTCCTCCTCATTTTCCTCCTCCTCCTCCTCTTCCTTCTCTCCCCACCTCTTCTTCTTATTTTCTTCTCCTTGTACTTCTCCTTCTCATCGGTTTTATGAGATGTGGTCTTGCCATGTTGGCGGGTTGCCTCCAACCCGTGATTCTCATAGCTCAGCATGCACTGTGCTTTTGCTGTGATTATAGGCATGTGCACCATGCCCAGCTTGAAATTGAGTTTAATTTGGATTTTGAAATGGTTTTCATGACTGGAGAGCTAAACATAATGGAAGCCTCATTGGCTTATAATTCCTGACCTTGCTTTTTATAAGGTCAAAACTCATTTGTGGGAATACATTCTATGTTGCCTAGTTAAATGTCATTAATACCATCTGAATTCCTCTTTCATGTCTTGTCAGGAAATTGTGGGATTAACCAGAGCCTCACAATGTCCTTTTTCTGCCAAATTCAGATCATCTCTCATTTAGTTTGTTCTTTATCCAAGGGACACGATAAAACCTATTTATAACATGGGCTCGCCCAGTTACTGATGGAAAAGACAAGCTCTGGGTTGAGACTAAGTGATTAATTCCTAGAACAGCTAGCAGTGTGTGAGTCGTGTGTGTGTTTCAGATTTACACTATTTTCCCACTTTATTGTAGTTTGATTAAATGCAAATGTAAATTTAGTCTTTCAGCTGATACTGTATAATTCTTACTTATAATGAACCTGGAACTTTTTGACGTATATTTGGTATTATGTTGAAAGGTGTTATCAGATCCTCTTTAAGAAGAAAAGGCATTCTGTGTTCTTGCAAAAGTCCAGGGATCCAGTGTAATTGCAGAGCAAGCGAGAGAGGCCTTCAAAGGAGGAAGATGAGATCCATTGAAATAAGTAAAGAGTGAGTTCTGTGAGGACCAGGAGGAACATGGGAGCTAGTGCACACCAAATGCATGCCTATGTACCATGCTTGCTATGTGCAGTACATTATCTCATGTAAGTCTGGAAATTAGTGCATTGGTAGTTATTTTCCACTGCACTGTGTAGCTTAGGAAATGGACATTACATGCAAGTCCACACAGCAGTAAATAGTAAACTGGCTTCCAACCCACATCTTTCTAAGTGCAACTTCTTTTTTCTTTTAATGCTTTTCTCAATTTGTACATTGGCTGAGGCTGTGTAGTGCATGTTGATTATCACATCAGAAGAATGAAAACAGGGCTTTGTTTTCATTACTTGAACCATTAGAGGTGCCCTAAAACTTAGTTAAAGATGTAAAAGTGCTATGATGTGAGACACAATATTGTAATCAAGACTAGATTTGGGTGCCTGGAAAATTGAAGCTTTGAAAAAAGACAAAATTGGCTAGTCACCCACTTTCTTGGAGAGAGTTTCTTCTTTACAGAATGGAGGCATCTGTGTAACCTAGAATGCACAAAAGGTGGTCACCCTTACACAGACTACTGCACCTTGACTTCCCTATTCACACTGCCACCTTGGCTTTCTGCTATGAACGTTTATTGTATAGTCTTATCTCTCTCTGAGGGTTTTTTCCCTGGATTTAAAAAAAAAAAGACCTAGAGTAGCATGGCTTACTTTTGGTCTGTGCGTTGTGACTTCTGGAAAACAGAAATGTTTGTTTTTCATGGTGACCAGCTCTACACACAGAATGTCAAACATAGCCTTTGTGTGCTGCATCTCTCAGTTAATTTACATGTTCTTACTGTATCACCTGTTTGCTGCTGCCTGTGACGACAGCTGAGAAATTGATGGAGGTTGGAATGAAGGGTTTCTTATCTCCTTGTTCTTCTAGACAAATTTTGAAACCATCAAGAGGGTTTTTGTTTTGTTTTGTATCATCTTGCATGATAATATTGTTTATTTTCTTTCCAACACTTTTACTTGGAGGGTTTATTTTTGTGCTCACCATAGTTTGTGTTTTAAATTGCTTGTTTAACTGTTGATCTTAACCAGACTGCAAGCTTTCCCTGTCATGTTCAAAATTATACACTCAGCTTATCGCCACACCCTTCACACTCACGATCTCTTTATAGGGTGAATGAATGACTATTAATTAAGTAGTTGGCTTCAGTAATTTACAGATACTTTTCACTCAATATTCAACTGGACATTACGTTATAAATACATGATATTATTGAAATATAAAAGGTAAATACTTGAAAGTGTTTTGTGAAGAATTTATGAGGTTAAGACACAATGTGAAATTTGGGCAAAGAAGGAGATCACACACACAGGAGCACAGCCATGGGAGTCCCCTGTTAGGCTCCTCCTGGTTGTAGAGTCTATACCTTTTTCTTCTTGGAAGTTCTCCATACAGCTGCTTGCCCATGGGATTCTGCAAGCTTCCAAATCTGTGAAGCCATGAACCTTGCAGAGAGTCTGTTGCTCACAGGGAAAACGAGGGACAGCACTGACTTTGGCTGCCAGAGCAACTGCAGTTCATTTATTCAGTTTGCTTCTCTTTTAGCAGTGTGATCTAGACAATGCATGCAGACACTACATGCAGACTCCAAAAGATGAAAGTTTAAGAGCATCCAACCAACGTGGAAGAAATCCCACTCTTTTTTTTTCTTTTGAGAGATGATGCTCCATCCAGAAGACAATTCATAAATGTACAATTTTACTAGTGTTCTAGTGAGTGTTCCTATAACTTAATTCTGCCTTTATTTCAAGTCTTTTGTTTTGTAGAAAATGAAAACAATGTAGAAAACATAGAAACATTGTTATAGTATTTTATTCTTGCTCAGAAGTAAACTGCCCACTTACAGTGTCTTCGCCTATTTCAGGTCGAGTTCCTTCTTCAATCCATTATAATATGGACCCATCATTATGATATAGGTCCATTTAAATCACTCCAACAGGTATTTATTGACCATTTTATGGGTGATTAAAGGTATGTGACTTATTTAAATAAAATAAATACTGAAATGAAACTAAATATAAACCAATTTCCCAGCTATACACATATCAAAAGAACACAACAAAATTATAGGTAAAAAAAAAATCTCTAAAAATATATAATAGAAAACAAAGACTGTTTTGTGGAAATAATCATCCCTCCTCCTTTTCTTCCTCTTTCCTTCTCTTTTTTGGGCTTGTATCTGTCCTTCAGCGTTGTTGGGCTTGAGTCATGAGCTGATATAACCAAATGGAACTGAGTTACCCAGAAAGACATTCAAACATTAAACTTTCAAATAAAAGGTCACTCCACTGATTTCTTTAGGTAAGTGATTGTTCCTATGTTACCAACTCAATATTATATACTGAAATATATAATATAATATACAATATATATTATATTATATAAATATATAATATACAAAAATCTGAATCCCTATATTATACATATATATTTATATATAAATATAAATTATATATTTATATACTGAAATATATAATATTGAGAAGGGGTTCAGATTTTTTTTTTAACCAAATGAAAATAAACATAAAAAGTCCTAGTGAATTAGGGCTAAAGCTTTTTCAGGAAAGTGGTCACAGGAAAAGTGATAATTAATGTTAGTCTTCCCCCCCCCACCTTAAAAGACATAACTAACAAAGACAACCCGAGCATTCATTGTTTAGAGAAAATGAAAGGAAAAGGAAACTTTTACACACAGTAAAATTTCAGCTCCTGAGTATCACATAGAGCTGATCATGTCCATATTTGACAAATTGGGATGGGAAGGTGGCTCAGGGGCAAAGTGCACGCTGAGCCATCATATGGATCTGAATCCAGATCTCCATGCCCATGTACAAAGCTGGGTGTGGTGACATGTACAAGCATAATCTCAGCTCCAGGAAGGCAGAGACTAGAGACACCTGGGGCTTGATAGTCCGCCATCTTAGCCAGACGGTGGGATCTGGCTCCATCAGGGAGCTGTTTAACAAAGAGATGGAGGACTTGTGTAAAACATGAGCCAGCAGTAAAGCTCAACTGTTGCTCTTGCAGAGGACCCACAATCGATTCCCAGCACACACGGTGGCTCATCTCCATAACTCAGTTCCATCCATAACCTTAGCCCAGGGGATCCAACGTGATGCACATATGTACATGAGGAGAAATAATTCAAATTTCCATAGACATAAAATAAATTAAGAAAAGAGAACAAAAAGAGGTAGAGAATGACAGAGAAAGGCACTGGATGTTGAGTTCTTGGCTCTGCACATGCACACACAAACACACACACGTATTGCATACTTGTGTACATACACATTACACAACCACACAGAAGTAAACACTGTGCGAGGCATGGTGGGCCAGGCCTGTAATCCCCAGGCTCAGAACACCGAGGCACAGCAATTCCTATGGTTCAGCGGTAACCTGAGCCACACAATAGGTACCAGGGTGTGTCAGAGAAACTGAGAACTTGTCTCAAAACATACAGAATGTGAGTATTCTGCCTCTGTTTATTGCACCACTATTCCTTAAATGAAAACGGCTTGTCAGTCAATTCGTAAATTAAGGTAAGAATAGTACTATGTAGCCATAAATAAATACATATTTATTGTGCTATAACAGAAATGTCAACGTGTGTATATTAATACACGATACGTCTGTATGTACAAATGTGGTGTGTATATGCACATGCAACACACATGGAATAGAAAACTATGTGACTTAAAAAAGAGAAGATGAATGAATAATCTGGAGCCTACAACATTGTTTAATAAGTTAGACACAGAAAGGCAAATACTTCATGATCTCACTTAGGTGTAGCGTCTAAAATAGACTTACAGAACTAGAGAGCGAAATGATGATCCCCAAAGGCTGAAGGGAGAAGAAATAAATATTTTAAAGAGCACTAATTTAAGTGACATAGGATCTATCAGTTCTGGAGCTCTAATGTCTAACATTGTCATTGTGACCACACACACACACAGACACACACACACACACACACACACACACACACACACAGAGGGTCTGTGTGACATGACAGCTATTTAGCTCTATAATTATAGTACTCATTATATATATAATGTTTATCTAAAAATATTAAGCTAAATATTAAATTTAAACATATTAAAATAAAAATGTTACCATAAATGTGTAACTTTTTTGAGACAGAATCACACTGTGTATTGCATCTCTGGCTAGCCTGGAACTTGCTGTGTAGACCAGACTGCCCTCCAGCTCATGGACATGTGCTTGCTTCTGTCTTCTGAGTGCCAAGGTTAAGATCATGCACCTCTACCATTCCTGATGTATATATTAGTCATTAAAATGTGAACATCATAATCTAATAAAGATTCAAGTGAATGCCCAATGTAATTGGTGTCTTTGCAGCCAGCAACAAATGTTTATATTTGCCAGATGGTTTCCAAGATCCAGGAATTCAATGGTGGAGACCTTCATGCTTCACAGAGGTGGTGTCAAGAATGTCATGACCTTCAGCAAGCAGGAGACCCTGAGAACAAATACAGTCAGTTACGATGAAGAATGTATGCATCCATTTATAAGTGATAGGACCTGCTGTCCAATGGAAGGACTTCTTCCATTGGGTTGTATTTCTTGCATTTTCTTTTTCAGTTTCTTACTTGTGTGGGGTATAATCCTTTTCCTCCCACAACTGTTTATCCTCTTCTCCCCAACTAGACCCATTTCTCCTTTCACCTGTCCTGGTTTGTTACAAGTCCTATGCAGGAGGTCACAGCTGTGTTCATGATTGCTGCAGCGTGTCATACATAGAACTCAGGTATTGTTTGTTGCATTTCCATCCCCTTGTATTTCTATCTGTATGCTCTTCTACAACCTTGGTTAAGATTTGTGTTCCTTATTTTCATATGGCTGCCTCTCGTTTCTGACTTCTAGAGGTATATATTTTCTGTAGAGCTCTGATCCCGTGTCCACAGCTCCATTTGCTAGTTATATGTAAAGGGCTATGTTCCTTTAGCTCACGCGGCATAACCCTACAGTACGTGACTTCTCCAGTCAGCATTTACCTAATGCCACACATCATTTACCTCTCAAGCTGTCCAGGTCCACCAGATGAAGACACTAATACAGAGGGACACAAACTTCCTTCAAGCTGTTTCCATGGGAATCATATATCCATGCTCTTACAAACAAGATTTATTCTTTAAGACTTTTATACATATGCCTTCTTTCTAAGCTAAAAGTGAACCTTGTGAATCTCCTTACTAAGCAAGGGAAAGACTTGGCTAATTCTCTACTTGTAATGATAAGCACAGTCCCTTTTATAAGCATGTTTTGTTTTCTGTTGAGATCCAAGGTGGCCACCTCTAGACAGGGTAGCTCAATACCATTTGATGGCATGTGCTGAACCTGACCAGGCTGCTCCTGGGTCCCACAGAATGGGCCAGGTGATTCTCTTTCGATCTCCGCTACTATTTTCAGTGGTTTTCCTACTTGTATCTTCTTTCCTATTATAAATCTGAGTCAATTCATCACAATACGTAGAACATCTACAATGAATAAGCTACTGTTCTAAATGTTAAAAATTATATCTAAAAGTGGTGGCTGTCTAAGAGGGTCTTAGAATTACATGGAGGTATGGTAAATGGGGCAGGGTGGGAGTCTTGAGTCTTTGAATCTTCTTTTGGATGCTTTTTGGGATCCTGTTCAATTTTATTGAGAAGAGAATACTAACTCATTTCCTGGGTTAATTGCAGGAAGTTTTCTACTCTTTCCAGAATTGAACCTTCCTCTTCATACACACTCTCTGTCCCCTTTCTCTACCAAATTTAACTATTAAGTATCTTCCAATGCAGTGTAAGTTGTACTTATTTCTCTTATCTGTACTTATTTTTTCTTGCCTATTATCTATCTTCTTCCGTGCCATGAGGCTAAGATTTAGTCATTGTCTTTTCTCAGGAACTTAGTAAATATTTGGTGAATGAATGGCTGAATGAGTGTACAAATAAACTCATTCTTTTGAATGAATGCTTAATCTATAGCATGCATTAGATATAGGGGACTTAATTAAATTTCCTGAATTCATAAGCAAAATACAATTGAATAATCCTGCCCTCATGTACTTTATATTTTGTGGCAGATATTGATCCTTAAATAGTCCTATAATATGTGACTACAAACAGTATTTATACATTTTGGTCTCCATAAGTAGTCAATAACCACCAATGACTCATTGCACTCTGAACTCTAAATTGCTTAAATCTGTTTTATAATTGGCACAGAGGAAATTTATCTACACTAGATTTATGACTCAATAAAACTGAACATTTCTTGATAATGTTAAAGAATAAAAGAACGCTATACTGCCCTCTTCCAGTCTGTCCAGTATCTAACACATTTAATGAAGAGAGTTGATGTCCTAGGCAAATCATGCCATGTCCTTTGCTGCTTAGAGGCACCATTCATATTAAAGCTCTTGAAATGTGTGAAACTTCAAATATACATTCAACCAATTTGTTTTCAATGCACTGCTGTTTGTTTCAACAAAACAATAAAGTTTGGAAACTTTTAATTCTGTGGCACATAAATCAGAGCATTCTGTTTCAATGTGAATTATATAAGCCTATTGATTTTTCATGGCTTTTGAAGTAAAACGCAACCTAACCTGAGCATTCAGTATCAGGGCACATACATTTTGCTCAAAAAGTATCTTCAATTTTAAGATTAAATTTTCAGGGATGGGCAAACATTCATGTATGTGTGCGTGTGTGTGTGTGTGTGTGTGTGTGTGTGTGTGTCTGTGTGTAATTATTTTTAAAGTCTGTCAATCAACAATTGCTTATTTTCCTCTTATGTCCATTTGCCAAGAAATGCAAATAATATTTATCAGAAAGTTTCATCCTAGATTAAACTCAAGGCTACAATGCTGCTCCTTGCAGTTCAGTGTCTATAATAAGCAACCTTCCAACCTTCCAAGTGAAAGTTCGTAAATAAAGTTGTCATATGTATTGACAGTAATAACTGAACTATCACTACCCACAGGCCCTCCTCCCCTTCCCCAAATTTTAGAATTTACATAGAAGAATTTTTCAGCTCCAAATACATACCAGCTGCAGTCTTTAAAGTCTCATATCATTTTGTTAGCACAGTGCCTGCCTACGTGAGCAAAAACATGGGAACTGCATCCTAATGCTGTTGACAAGATTTTTTATTTTCATGATTACTTCTCCGCCTTTTTTTTTTTTGCCTGCAGGCAAAGGTTGGCATACATGTCAAGAGAATGTTCTCCAGCTGGGGCCTGCAGTACAGAGAATTGTATATACCAGGGGCTCATGGGACTCTAGGCAGATTATTATGGTAATATTGGAGGCTGTTGTCCTCTCCCTCCCACAGCTGGGCCGCCTCTCTCATTGTAAGTATTGAAGCAATATGTTTTGCAAATTATACGTTGGGAACAACAGGGACCCAGTAAAGTGAGGAAAAAGAGAAACATTGCAAAATGCTGCCTTTAATATTATATTTTTCTTGTTCATCAAGCAAAATAAATTAAAGCTTTAATTTTTTAAAATTAAATGAGGATCATATATTGAAAAAGAGCTATAAGAGTACAAAACTTAATATTGATTTTATTGAGTGAGAATTTTAAGAAAATATCATTACAGAGAAATTAGACAGTAGCCTGATTCAAGAGAATCATGGTAAGATTACATAACAGCCGTTATTATGGATTTCAAAAATCCTTTTGAGTCCAATGAAGCTGGGTTAGCAAAAACCGCACAAAAAATATCATTTTAATTAGTGCTAATGTGATCTCGTCATGGTCCAGCTGTTTCACACAGGATGCAAACGCGTGTTACTTTATTAGTAATGCATCTTAGGAAAAAAAATGTCACTTCTGATTTCAAACATTTGTCATTAAAATACATTTTAATACAATAGTAGAATAACATGATTGATTTAGCCAAATGAGGCATCACTTAAACCCAGGCAAAAAAAAAAAAAAAAAAAAAAAAAAGACTTAAAAGCCTTCTTAATTGAGGAAGAAATGTCTCTCTCTCTCTGGTGTTCCTTTCTAGAAACATTAACAACAAAATAAGAGTTAAATTTCTAATGAGAATTTTGGGGACATGTAGTATAAAAAGAAGTTAACATCTCAATAATTCACAAATTAGTACTTTTCTTTTATAGAACTCAAAGTCCACTCCCCACAAATTGAAAACTGTAGGTGAATTTTAACAAGCCCTGTGCTATTTCAGTTTGCAATAATGAATTTAAATTTATTCATCAGCAAACACTTCCATGTCTCCCTCAATCAAGAGTCTAACACTCATTCTTTGGCATTCAGCTTTCATTCTTTTAGCCAGTATTAAACTCTTCACTGACATGAAACCCTGCTCTCATAAGAAGGGAACTACATTCTAATTTTAAAACTTAGGAGTATGGCTCAGATACTTCCCTGAAATTCTTATTTGTTTTTCACAAGATTGAGTTTTTCTCACATGGGACAATAGTCTTAAGTGCAGTACATTTAGTTGTAATGATTCTTCTATGTTTTTGCTTAAAAAAACCTATAAAACAGCTCACCATGAGCAATCTCGTGCCAAAATAATATATTTATCTAGTCTATCTTCTTGATATCATGCCAAGATATTTTAGCTTGCTATTGATAAGAATATTCACATACAATTTACTCCCCTCAGCTAGATATTCATTGAGGAGGAATTTGGTAGATAAAAGGCTGGTAGGAAGTGATATTCAGCACAAAAGCCAAGTTCTATGATCTTTTACTGAATTATGGCTATCATTTGGAAGTGCTGATGCTGAGAAAGACAGAAATTCACTATTGTTTTTTAGCATTGCTTATATTATTCTGATCATTGTCTCAGCGTTCAGTCAAAAAAAGCTCAACTTGACTGATGTCTCCAGAAAACTTACTTTTCTGTTTTCAGACTTTTCTATGTCATGTAGGATAGCTCCATATTATTGTATTTAAACTCTTCTTGGCAAGTTTACTCTTTTGAAAGACTGAGAGGCTAAACAAAAGCCAACTTTGGATTTTATAAAAGAGACACTTTTCTTAGATGTCTGTCTGTATTCTCTTGGCATATAAGGGACTTCCTTGTCAAAACAATTTTACAATAAATTTGTTGAGGCTTTTAGGCAACCAGCTGATCATTTTAAAATAGAAGTTAAGAAAATGCCCAAATTTTCTGCACATAATGACACAGCGTAGCGAGTCTAGTAGGTGAAGAATGTGAGTACATGAAGCTGTGAAATGACTTGGCTTTGTTCCCCTGTGTCCTTAGGCTATACTTAGTCTCAAGTTGTACAACTAATTTGCGTTCCACTAATTATGAGTGGATGAAGTAATCTGCACTAGTCTCCTCCTATTTTTACTTTGAACCCTTGGTAGTATATTTTCTTGGTGTTTATTTTCCATTGTTTAAAACAGATATATTTTCTGCTTTCTTAAGGTAGTACAATACTGGACCTACTAGGAGCAAATCCATAGGAATCAAGGACCCTCAATTGCTATGGTAGTTTTTTCTTATTTCCTCCATCACTTAGAAGGTCCAGGCCCAAATCATATAAAAGATGAAAGTTCCATAAAGCTAAGATGGCATCAGATGACAATGGACGGAGTCAAAGTGTTGGCGAAATAGATGGCAGCTCTGTGAGCCACCACTTAATCCATCATAGTTTTCATGAACAACATGGCGTATTGGAAAATACTCATAGAATTTGGAATTCACAGCTTTATATTTAATGAAGTTCTGTTGTGTGCCTATTCATGGCTAGCTATTGTCAGGGGTTCTAGTGAAATTGAAGATAGAGTTTCTGCATTAGGAGGATGATATTCATCAAAGGACAAAGTATAGGGTAAAAACTTGCCATATTATGATTGACCAGCACAAACAGGTAGGCTCACTGTGAGCAAAGCCATCTAGCCAGATTCCAGATGAAGAGAGCTGGATAGAAATGTTGACTTCTGGGATGGAATTGTTATGTGACACTGTTTCTTAGGAGACATGTGCAAATGTCAACTCATCCAAGATAGGGAATCAGTCACAGACCAGAGTATGGATACCACCAACATCCAACTTGGTGAGCCAACTAGTTTTATTGGGAGTACTTGCAGGACCAGAGATGACTCAAAGAGAGTTGCATCACCAAAGTTCACTCCATCATGAGGACAACTTAATGAAGCTAGAAACCTGGAACTTGCATGACTTGCAGGCAACTCATCAGTTTTGAGAGTGTCTCCTCCAGACAGCTTAACAGGGCTCTACCTCTTCCAAACAGCTATTTTGAGCTTCCCCTAGGCAGCTCTGTTTGTCTGAGAGTCTCTCTCAGCAGTCTTTATCATTATAGCATATATATTTTGAGGGGGGGTGTCTAATAAATCTGGTCAGTTTGAGGGACTTCCTGCAGCTAATAGATTATTTATTTTAAAGTTTTTGAGCAGCTTGCTGGCAGGATAGGACATTCCACCTTTTAGAACATCCTGTGTCTTAAGGAACTTTTCTCCAAGATTTTATGTTTTATCTTGGAGAAAACAAATACAATAAGAGTGAATGAAGACAATGAAATGAATATGGGGATTAATAGAAACCTTCTGTGGAGTTTCTTAGTGCTAACAGAAAACAATTAAATCATTTAGATGATGATAACTTATTTATATGTTTTACTGGGCACATTCTCCCAGAACAGTGTTTTTGTAAGATTATCGAACAGGTGCAAGTAGGCCTAAAGGTAATTTTCTAGGTTCACATAATCAAAACCTCAATTGTTTTGCATATTTTGATGGTTGACAGCTAGTAAGAAAGACAAAGACAGCAAACTCACAATGTTCAAAGCTTTTTCCTGAGCCACACTTAAAAAGTAACAAAGCTTATGTTTAAGCGGCTTTCTGCCTTTGAGACTCCACGAGTATATCCAAAAGAATCTGTATGTTTGATTAATATCCTTACTCAGATTAATGTCCAGCTAAATTTTAGGTTCAAGGATAAAAAAATTTCACAGTTGCAACAGGCAGCTAACAGGTAATCAAATACTGTAATATCAGATTAGAATCCATGAAATTACAGCTAACATACACACAGTCTTATTAGAAACCAGGTATAATACTAAGTTATTTCAAATGCGTTATCCTTTTAGTTTCCATAATACTGCTGTAGAGGTAGCTGTCTTTTTCTATTATGTAGGTAATGGGTAAGTCAACTCAAAGCTGTTTATGACTGTGTAATTTCCATAAAATTAAATGACATATTTGAGATTTAACTGTTTTATTCTAGCTACCTCTTCTATGCTTCATAGTTGTTTTTCTCTGGTGTCCAGGGAGATTTTTGTACAGTTCCCTTATTTGAACAGCTATATGGCTGAAAGGAATAAAATTCATTTTCCAATAATGTAAGGCAGGAAAAGTCTACTACTGCCAACAGTAAACAATTTACTCAAATCCCTTCTTCGGAATTGTTTCTGTTTAAGTTAGCATAGCTTTATGAAGGGTTAGGAAATGTGTGCTGGTAAATACATTTAAAAAAGGTCAACATCATGTTAAAGACCTGAAACTGAAATTCCATTTAGTTTATGAAAAGCATGAAAAACCAGAATAGCATAAGAGTCATGGTGAGGTATGAATCTGAACAGTAATGTTAACGCTTCCATTCAAGCTTTTCTTTTATTAATTATTATTTTTCTTTAATTTATTTATTTGATCACTTCACAGCCTGATCTCAGCCCCTTCCCTCCCCTCCTCCCAGTCCCACCCTCACATCTTCCTCCCCGATTCCTCCCTCCCTTCTCTGGGGAGCAGAGGATACCCCACCCTGGAACATCAAGTTGCAGCAGGAGTAGTGCATCTTCTCCCACGGAGGCCAGACAAGGCAGCCCAGCTAGAGAAAAGGGATCCAGAAGCAGGCAACAGAATCAGAGACAGCCCCTACTCCCATTGTTAGGGGACCCGTATGTTGACGAAGATGCCCATCTGCTAAGTATATGTAGGGGTCAAGGTCCAGCTCACGCATGCTCTTTGGTTGGTGGTTCAGTCTCTGTGAGCCCTCATGGGCCCAGGTTAGTTTACTCAATAGGTCATCTTGTGGTGTCCTTGACCCGCCTGGCTCCCTCAATCCTTTCTCCCACTCTTCCACAAGACTCCCTAAGCTCCACCTATTGTTGGCTTTGGTCTCTGTATCTGTTTCCATCTGCTGCTGGATGAGGCCTCTCAGAAGACAGTTAGGCTAGGCTCCTGTCTGCAAGCATAGCAGAGGATCATTAATCAGTTTCATTCAGGCATTAAAATGAAACATTAATTTGCAATAAAGCATCATGGATAGGGACAGGATCTCTGGAGTCAGGTTATCTACTGTATAAATCTGAAGTCTTCTTGTTGTCCCCCATCCCTGCCCCCGGGGCACCTCTTCTCCTGTGCTAGCAATTGAACTCAGGGCCTTAGATATGCCAGACAAGTGCTTTACCACCGAGCCATACGAACTATATTCCCTGCCCCAAATCTGACTTTTGTGACTAAGAAATGTGTGACATTCAACAAGCTGCTTGGATTTCCTGAGTCTTACTTTCTCCACCTGTAAAATGTAATAGTAGGGTCCTTCTCGTGGGAGTGTAGTAACTATTAAATGGGATGGTCCATCTGAAACGGTGCCTGGAACATGTTGGCATGCTTCAAATATGTCAGTTTGTTAAGCAAACACCATGCTTAGTGTCAGGTGTAGTTCATAAAGATGCTGAGGATAAAGGAGCTCCTCATTTTTCTTCTTTCAAGGTCCTATGTCTAGATATTCTGCCTTGTTTTTTCTTTTCCGTCTGTAGAGAGAATGGCCTTATTTCAATTTCTTTCCTCAGTAGAGGTTGTTTTGTAGAGCCTGGAGAAGTCCTGTGCTTAAGGACTGTTGGCAGTTTGGAAATCAGCTGCTAGGTTATAGGAAGGGAAAGGAGGAGCAGCTCAAGGGCCCATTCAGTGTTAGTTTTAATGCCTGAGCGTGGACAGGCCCATCTGACTCATCCTCTTCAGCTCCAACAGCACCTTTGTTCTCCCCTTTGTGTTCTTTTGCCTTTGGGACACTCAGATGCTGAGGACTGCTTTGTCTTCTGCTCTCCAATTGCATCTGCTTAAGATTTCAGCCCTCTGTGGCTCAGCCCTGCGTAGCCACGTGCTCCAGCACATGTAAGCTACTTCTCTCTCAAAAGCGGGATGGGAAGGGAGGGGAATCCTTCAATTTTTCAAAACCAAGGAGTAAATATAAAGTAATTGAGCCAAAGTAGCAAAGTAGGCAGTGGCTTGGGACTACACTTTGCATATAAATAGCTGATTTTCCCTTTGAAACTACAAACTTGAGGAGAACTGGCTGTTATTTGGTTGCTCACAAGATGTAGCTTTTGGCCACTGAAACCCTAACGAGGCTCACATCCTTTCCCACTGTAGAAAGCCAATGTTAAAGGACTGACACAGAGAAACAATGGTGCCCAGGCTCATGTATTTAAAAAAAAAATACTTTCCATTGCTATGAATTCTTGAAAAAGGTTGATGAAACTGACTTTTAAAAAAATTCTTTAAACATAGTAGCTTTGTGCTACTGGGTTTTGCTTAGAGACTATTTTGCAAAAAGAAAAAAAAAGAGTAGACTATCTTAAAATTTGTAATTAGACCTTAAAATTGGTAGCTAGTATATTTGTATTCTTTCCTCTGGTAGTGAAAAAAAAATACACTTTGTTCTTTCACATCCGTGAAAATTTGTGGAAAGAGTCAGCATGGGGTTAAGTAAAAGCGGCTCTCTAACTGCTCCCAAATTCCTGTTACATGTGCTTTATGAGAAGGTTTCCTGAGGGACTTTTATTTGCTGATTCTTTATCAATTTTATTTCTCTCTGTGCAAGGTGGTATATTGTTGCTGTTATTATTGTTTATCTCCGCATCACTGCAGAAGGCAGCCTTGCATCTTCCTTTGCTAGGTTCTCTTGTCCCCTTTTAATCTAATATGAGAAGCATCAAAATTTAAATATATATATACATAATATATATATTATACTTCTTTATATATAATATAATATTATATATCTTATATATAATATTTATATATAATATATAAATTATATTTATATATAATCTTTATATATAATATAAAGATGTATAATATAAAGATCATTTTAAGAGGTACTTTCCTGCTCTTTCCAAGCACTTCTAACGGGAAGTATTAGAACAGGATGATATGACGAAGTTCAGAGAATATTTGTCTTTTTTCTGTGTTTTCATGCTGCTTCTAGTTGATTTATCTCATTATTTAATGCCAAAATGTGAGACCTGATAAAATAATAATGCAAAATATTGTATGCTTGCTTAGTTTTTATTGTATCAATTTGTATTGAAAATACATAAAATATTTAAAAAATAATAATGCAAAAATTAATTAGGTCTGATGAACACTGGGGTGTTCGTCTCTACAGGCCTTGAGTAACGGTGTTTTTGTTCTCAGGAGTGCATCACATTGATTTAGAAGAAATGAAGACATGGTCGGAGAAAGACTGAAATACCACGTGTTGCCACTGGCCCCCAAGTGCTTTAATTTTCTCCAAGAGCCCCACAGAGGCGTTATGGCTTGTCAAAAGGCATGGATTAATCAAGTGCAGAACATTCATTGCAGGCAATTTACCAAGTGCTTTTTACCTGCTTATCCAATCTAATTTGCCCAACTCTGAAGTTGGAACTTAACCCCACCTTAAAAAAACTGGCTATTGACTCTATCTTCATTTAAGAATAGATTCTAGCCAGAAACTAAATTCTGACAAATGTTCTTTTCCCGGTTCATGAATATTACTTATGAATCCCACACTAGTTCTTTTAAATGCTGTTGCTTATTTAGATACAGTCAATTAAAGTGTATGGAGGGCCACAACCTTGTACAAGACTGAGTGGGTAAAGTTGCTCATTACCAAACCTGATGACCTAAGTCCAGTCTCAGAGACCCACATGGTGAAAGGAGAGACCTGACACCTTCAAGTTGGCCTCTGACCCCCACATACACCCTAAAATATATATATATATAAATGTGAAAATCAAGCAGAACCTTGTTCAAATGCTGCAGAACTTGTACTAATAGGATTGGAATTGGAGAACATTGATTCTAAGATCTGCTTTACTAGTTCATTCAACTTTAGTGTCCTTGGCCCTGGCACCCTAAAAAATCCTTCAACATGTAGTGCCCATGTTTAATACTTTCAACCAATTATTATATACCAACATCTCCCAGTAGGGAACCAATTGCTCTTAATGGTATATGAGCTATTGCCTATAGTTTTATATGGTTTGAAAAGGTACCAGATAGGACCATTTTGTTTGTCCTTAAAAATACAAACCAAGTTATTCCTTCAAGATGTACAAAAGAGCCAGGACTTGTGGCTCATCTTATAATTCTATCTACACAAAAGGCAGAGGCATTATTTCTCTGTTTAGCTTCTAGCAGGGGCAGTCTCTGACATGGACTCAGTGGCTGGCTCTTTGCCTAACTAGGCTACAGAGGATCCAGGCAGGCCTGAAGAGACTTGATGGGCTAGGAGCAGATAGTAGAGGGGAAGACCCTCCCCTATCTGGGGACAAGGGAAGATGGAGGGAGGGTGGGGCTGGGAGGAAATGGGGGGCTACAGCTGGGATACAAAGTGAATAAATTGTAATAATAATAATAATAATAATAATAATAATAATAATAATTTTTAAAAGGTGGAGGCAAGAGCATAATGATTTCAAAACCAGTCTTGTTAGGTTAGTAAGACCTTGTCTCAAAATAAAAGTAGAAGGGGGTCAGGAGGGGATATAGCTCAATGGTAGAGTACTTGCCTAGCATGTATGTGTGGGAGCCTAGATTCAATTCCCAGTACTATTAAAAGAAAAAAACAAAGAACAAAACAAAACAAAACAAAAAAACAGTTATACCCAGTAGGTACATTACTTCAGCCAAAGCAATAGAAAGACTTGGATCATGAAAGAGAAAGTTAGTAATTACCGGTATTTATCCTGCTTCTGCAGGATGCAAACCAGGAACAATGCAATCATAAGTGAAGAATGTCAGACAAAATTCTTGTCATTGTTTCAGTAAGAATCCAGCTGAGTAAACCAAATTTCAAGTTCTTTACTCTGTGTGTCCCACACTATGGGAAAAGTCCTGCTCTGATGTGGGCATTTTGTATTTGCATCTCTTTATTGCAATTTAAATACATGACTATGTCAAGTATCTAGAATTAAGAGGGTTTATATAAGCAAAACATATTTCTACTTTCAGTTGAAATAGTCTATAACAGGAGTCAGATCACAAAAGAAATTCAGGACAAGATCTAGAAAATACTCAGGCTTTACCTGGCAAATTTCCTGAACTGAAGCAACAAAGCTGTGAGTCTAGGGAGAAAAAGGTAGCAGGAATTCACAGAATGGAGGATCTGAGACCCCTAGACTTCTGCAGAATCTCTTGAGCTGAGTGCTGATCACTGCATCTATGTGATGAAAACTACCCACCATTGAGTCAAGGACCACATGAAAGAATTAAAAAGGACAACTTGAATTCATATTGTGCTAGAAATTCTGCCTATGTCCGCTAGCCCAACTGGAAAACACTGTGAGTTGTGGGGCATTAGGCAGCTTGCTCAGAGGGATTTGCTTTCATGGTGGGAACAATTAGCAACTCCCTTTCCACTAAACAAAGCTCTGGCCCACCAGAAAATACCAAAGACAGACCTGAGAGAAGCAGACTGTGTCCTAGAACAAAGCTTAAGGGTATTGAATATGTATGGGAACCCAAAGTACCCAGCATCCAAACAAGTAAAATCCATAACACCTGGCGTCCAATCAAAGTATGCCAGGCATACAAAGAATGAGAAAACCATTAAGGAGGAGAAAAAAAAGATGCATGAATGGAAAACTAAGCAGAACTTACTAAAACAGACAAGGCAATTGATAAGTTTTATCCTGGCATTTTATATGTTCAAAATGTAAAATAGGGCCAAGGAATTTACTGATGTAAACTTCAGGAGATGAAATATATTGCATTGGATTAATGGAAGACAAGGCATTGCAAAATAAAAGATTGGTGAACCCATAATTCTGGAAGTTATAGTAACAGAAACCTGAAATGAAAATTAATCTTAAAAGTTGAATTGTTATAAAAAATCAGTTTTGGTGGTCCTATATGTAACTGCAGTTCTCCAAAATTAAAAAGGAAAGGGCTAGAAGAAACTAAGGCTAATCATCATTCCCAGGTCTCATATAAAGTATAGACCCACAAATCAGTAAGGCCAATAAATATAATGAGAAACAGAAAGAAAATTACACCAAGATACATCATAAACAAGCTGCTTAAATTGGAATAGGATTTTTAAAAAAAAATCTCTTAAAATCACCCATCCTGAAGGAGAGAAGAGAGTTGCATAGCTTATAGAGGAACAAAGGATAAAAATAACATCAGTGTTCATTTGAAAAAGAATGCAAGTAAGAAGGCCATGGAAACATATATTTAACATTCGGGAAAGAAAAAAAAATTGCTTAGTGAAAATAACTCTTAGGAAAGAAAAGAAAATGAAGCCCCTTTCAGACATACGAACACTGAGAGAGACTTCTACTACAAGAAATCTTACAGAAGGTTCCTGTGTAGAAGAAAGATGACACCAAATACATTAACAACAATAGAAAAAAAAAACAGCGGAAATATTCCTTGGAAGATAATTTCACATGCATCATCCAATATAGTTCTCACATTATTGCGGTGAAATGATAACTGAGACTTGAACCAAAATGAGTCATAAGCCACTTCTCTTACTCAGAAAGCCCTCCTATGTGAGCAAGGAACATAAGAATAGATAAAAATCAAGAAAATACAGAAAATCATTTAAACTTTAGGGAAACTGGTGAGCCAGTTTGACTTTGAAAATATTGGTAAAACCTTTTAAAGATTTAAAGATTTTAAAGATTTGTGGGTAGCAGCCAAGCTTTTAAATCTCAAGTATGAACTTGATGGTATCTGGAAACACTTTGGAGATAAGCCTCTGTGCCAGCATGCCTTCGAAGGATTATGTTTATTAGGTTTATTGAGATGGGAGGATTCAGCTGTTCTGGGTAGCCTCCATCCTTGGGCTGGGATCCTGGCCTGTATAAAAATGAGAAACAAAAATGAGCTGGGAACAAGCACGCATTTCCTGTTCCTTGGCTGAGTATGCAATGTTATCAGGTGACTAAGGTTTCTTCTACTGCTACTTCACTGCCATGATGGATGGGAACCTCAGACTGTGAGCCAAAAGAAAGCCCCTTCTCCCTTACATTGTTTTTGCCAGGGTGCAACGGTTTCTGGGATAAACCTGACCCTGTGGTTTCTGTGCCTTTGGAGCTGGTGGGAGGAATGTGAAAGTGTTTGAAACTTTGGCTTTTAATGGGCTATTCAGGGGGCAGCTTGGAAAAGAAGGGACTGAGGCAGATATGGACTTGGCCCATGAGGTTACAGAGGGAATCAAGAATTATCTAATCACTATCTGGGCCATTCATGGTGTTGTTCTACCCATATCCTGAGAAACTGTATGAAAAAGAATTTAAAGATATGGACTATTTGTGGGGGAAGGGGGTGTGGGGAGGCAGAGGAAAATTCAAGATTAGAGATCATTTAAGTTAGTGCAGAGATAGGAAATATAATCATTAAATAAATCACAGTAATGAAGAGAAAAGTGCTGTGCCATCCTGGGCCAATAGCAAAGGTATCCTGACGGCAAAACTCCACCCATTCGCAGCTACATCATTTGAAGGATGAAAGCCTAAACTGAAGGGTTCTCTGTTCCTTGAAGAAAACTGTACAGGGAAGTGTTTGCCAGTGTCAGCACACAGAAGCTGACGAAGCTGTTGTCCAAGAGGGTCAGGCTATCTCCCAATCAGCAGAGATTGGCAACGCATCTGCATGGTAATGGTTTTGTAGGCAGGAGAGATGTAAAAGTGAAGAGATCATGGAATAATATTCTATGATTTCAGAGAGCACCTGAGGCCAGATAATGTGTGGCAAGGTCATAGTTCTGCTCAGAAGGCCCCGAGAGGCCATTGTGTAAAGTTATGTAACAAATCGTATGTTACAACAGAGATCCCAGGGTATTGGATATGCCAGGCCAATATGGAGATGTCCTCCAAAGCCTTGGGCATTCGAGTACTTGATCTCTAGTGGAAGCATTGTTTGGGTAGCTGAGGAGGTATGGCCTTGTCGATGTATGTACGTGACTGGAAGTGGGCTTTGAGAGTTTAAAGACTTATGTCATTTCTGCCTCACTATGCTTCATGCTTGTAGTTCAAGATGTGAGCTTTCAGCATCTTGCTCCTGCCTTGTTGCCTTCACTCTATAACCATGGACTCTAATCCTCAGAAACTGTTAGCTCAAATAAGCTTTTTCTTCTATCCACTGACTCGGACATGACATTTTACCAGAGCAATAGAAAAATTATTAATCCACATGCTCATCAAGCAAAGCTGCAGGTATGCGGTGAAGCTGGCCTCAGAAAGCAGCAACCTATAGTCATCTTAATAATGACTATGAAACTTGAAAAGACTCTATTATTTATTTTTCATTAAAAAAAAGCCTCTTGCTGGGGAGGAAGGATTATAGGAGCCAGAGGGAATCAAGGACAGCAGGAGAACAGGCCTGCAGTATCAACTAAGCAGGGTTCATAGAGACCCACAGACACAATCATGGAAACCTACATGGGTCTGCTCTAGGTCCACTGCATATATGTTATGTTTGTGTAGCTTGGTGTTCTTGTGAGATTCTTAACAGTGTTGTCTCTAACTCTTTTGCCTGTTCTTGCAGCCCTTTTCCTCCTGCTTCATCCAACCTTGATAGGAGGATTTGTGCCTAATTTCATTGTAAACTATTATGCCTGCTTCAGTTGATATATCTGGGAGGCCTACTCTTTTTTTCTAAATGGAAACAGAGGAGGGATAGATCTGGGGGAGAAGGGAGGTGGGAGGAGTAAAGGCAGGAGAAACTGTTTTTTTGGGGTATATTGTATGAGAGAAGAATGAAACAAAACAAAACAGAAAATAAATGAACACCATCTTAAAAAAAATCTAAGAATACAAGAAAAATTCCTCAACCCAAATAGTTTAGTCACAGTGAAATAAAAGTTCCTTATGCACATGGAAACAGTACAAATGTTCTTCAGCAGGTGAATAGACAGATGCATTGCAATAATCCCCAGTAGTCAGCCTGCAAGACTGGTTCCAGTTCAGTTGTGACGATGCCTCTGTCCTTACATAACGTGGTATGATGTTTGCACATAACCTATGCATATCTTAGCACTCACTCAAACCATCTCTAGATTACTTATAATGTCTAACACAACATAAATGCTTTGTACGTAGTTTTAACATTTTATTGCACAGGGAATAATGACAAGAAAAATCTCTCATATCCAGTAAAGACAACTATTCTTTCAAAAACATTTTTGTCAGCTGGTTAACTCTGATGGAACAAGTGGATAGAAAGAACCAACAGTACAGTTATATAATAGTCTTGTATTCAACGAAGAACAGAAATAAACTCTTCAAACACACCAAACATTTGATGGGCTTCACAATGGCTGAAAGAAGATAAACAATAATGGAAACAATCCAGGTATTCTGAATCCATGTAGTGAATGTATACTAATTTGACTCCACTTTTTTTTATATTTGAAAACGAAAACTCTGCTCACTCTAGCAGCATGTACACTAAAATTGGAACAATACAGAGAAGGTTAGCATGATCCCTGCACAAGGAGGACATGCAGGTTAATGAATTGTTCTATAGTTTAAAAAAATGGCACACTGCTGTATATTAACAGTAACCACATTGGTGGTTGTCCTTTATATATGTGATGTTTATCTCTTGTTTACTTTTCTGCTTGTGGGTTTTACTCATGATGATCACCCCCTTGTCATTTCTAGAAATGGTAGAAGCCTGGCTTATAGTCATGCTCTATCTTTTCTCTCTCTCTTTGTGATTTGTGTATTGTTGACAATGACAAGCCAACTTCTGCATTATAAGCTTCTAGATTTTTAGGGACTTTTCATGTTTGAGTATTTGTATTATATAGGATGTACTCAATATGTGCACTCATTGTTAAATCATTGATACTATTTAGAATTAGATGGACATTAAGAACTTTATGTGTATTACTTAGGGGAATGAAAGACCAAAGGAAAGCAAATGGAAATAAGATCGGTTTCAGAGTCTTAAATGTATACATGGAAATAAATATAATTTTCAAAATTAAAATGAAAATATTAAACAATGATTATTAAATCTGGCTGTTAAAATTATATTGATAAATAAAGCTACTATGAACGTAGTTGAGCAAATGTCCTTGTATGGTGGAGCATCTTTTGGGTATATGTGCAAGAATGGTATAGCTGGGTTTTGAGGCATCACTATTGCCAGTTTCCTGAGAAAGCACCAGATTGATTTCCAAAGTGGTTGTACAAGTTTGCACTCCCACCAGCAATGGAGGAGGGTTCCCCTTTCTTGAGTTTTTTTTTTTATTGCAGCCATTCTGATGAGTATAAGATAGAATCATAGAGTCGTTTTGATTTGCTTTTCCATGATGACAAAGGGTATTGAGTATTTCTTTAAGTGTTTCTTCACCATTCGATATTTCTCTGTTGAGAATTCTATGTCTTGCTCTGTGCCCCATTTTTAATTAGATTATTTGATATGTTCATGTTTACATCAACCAAGGACCTTGCATGGAGAGGACCTAGACCCCCTGCTCAGATGTAGCCCATGGCAGCTCAGTCTCCAAGTAGGCTCCCTAGTAAGGGAGCCAGGACATGAACTCCTTGCTCTTTGATCATGTCCCCCTGGGTTGGGGGTGACCCTACCAGGCCACAGAGGAAGAGAATCCAGGCAGTCCTGTTGAGACTTGATGGGCTAGGGTCAGATAGTAGGGGAGGAGGACTCCCCATTTTCAGTAGATTAGGGAATGGAGATGGGGGGGAAATGAGAGGGAGGGTGAGAATGGGAGGAGATGAGGAAGGGGTCTACAACCAGGATACAAAATTAATAAAGTATAAAAAGTAATAAAATAAAAATTTTTAAAGTATATATATATATATATATATATATATATATATATATGTGAGACCTTTAAAACCACCTACTAGTATCTGAGCTCTAGACTCTATTAGAAGACACCAAATCTTTAGAAATTGGGGTCTTTGATGGAACTTAAAATAATTTTCTCTGTTTGATTCAAATTGCTCTCTGTTTTAATAACTGCATGCAGTTGCAAAGTTATGAGTATTGGAACAGAAAGACTTCCCCATCATTTTCAAGTTGAACAGACCCGAATAAGGTATCAAAAGTAGTACTTGACTGAACTGATTAGGGCTACACAGTGGCTGAGGTACCGAGCTATATTTCAGCATTGCATCAAATATTCTAACGTGCAGCCCAAATTATAAACTTGTGTTCTAATATAAACTATC
The DNA here is from genome assembly GCF_907164565.1 of Psammomys obesus. Classification (NCBI taxonomy): domain Eukaryota; kingdom Metazoa; phylum Chordata; class Mammalia; order Rodentia; family Muridae; genus Psammomys; species Psammomys obesus. The sequence goes on from NW_026591086.1 coordinate 41,700,259, forward strand.
TCATCTAAAACACAGCAGCAGTACTGCAGTGTGTGTGTGTGTGTGTGTGTAAAGCTCTCATTCATATAGCTCCTTCTTTTAAGGTGAGCATTTCATAAAAGCCGTAATCATTGTTTTCATGTTTTCTGAAACTCTTCAACTCTGGAAAAAATTAGATCTGTAAAAGAGAACTTTAAAACCAAAGTTTTGCCTAACTGGAAACAAGTCAGAACCCCTTTATATTTTAAGAAGTTCAGACTCATGAAGGACTGTCTAATGGGATATCATCTTTAAATGAATTGGGCTAAGGGAAGGGAGGCGTTGTCTCATAATTAATCTTATTCCCTTTGAAGAAGAACTTTATCTTATAAGAAAAGCCCCGGACTGTGATATTATGGACAAAGCTGAGGGATCTCAAATGGAATTGTGTTGCCTCACTTTTGTTCAGGAGCTTATTAAAATGGGCTAGTCGATGGAGAAAATACTAATTTTTTTTAGAAAAGGTAAGCCTTCCTGCTGGTAAATAATTTTCGTTGGTCTGTTAAGTGTGATCTTTTTTTAAATTGCAAAACAAGGGCCACTAAAGCAAAGATGACAATCAGTTTCAGAAGCACCTGGTTTAAGAATGTAAATAAAAGCCAGTGCCAAGTCTCCGTGGGAGACTGACTCCTGTTGGCTGAGGTGAGACACTAATTTATATAAACAGACATATATTCTTAGTCATAGGCTTTTATCATGTATGAGCCTGACCTTCACTGCTGCTTAATTAATAAGCTCCCATGCTTCCAGTCCCATCCACCTATCAGGGCAAGGCTGCTCCATCACCTGAGAGCACACATAAGCTTATGGTCTGATCAAGCAAATTTTCCACTTTGCCGTGCGATCACAGCCAGCCTCCAACTCTTTCATCAGACTGTGCTGCATCCTCGGATGCTCTAGTCCAGCTTAACGCTTCTACATCTTTATGAATATCTGCCTTTTGTACCTGGAAGGTCATCTAGGATCTCTTGAGACCTTAGTCTTCTCTGCCACCATGTCACATTTACGTTGCTTTGATGAACACCTTGACCAAAAGGAACTTAGCATTATCACATCAGCTTCGGAATCTTGTGGGATGTAAGCACTCAGTTCACAGCAGGCATGGTATTTTTGCACACAAGTTACTAATAAGAAAATTAAGGCTGAATGATGTATTAAATTATTTGGACCAAGGCACACAGCTAGTAAGTAGTAGAACTGACACACACACACACACACACACACACACACACACACACACACACACAGCCCAGACTTTCCCCAGAGTACAGTGTATACTGAAAGCACTCCCTAACAGAGCCCCATGACTAGTTCTTTTGGATGCCATTTGTATTATACTGCTCTGATAAAGTCAGTCCACTTGTAGTCATTGAAATCGGTGTAGTTGGGATAGTCTCTTCTATTTTAGCTCTCTGGTTTTCTGAACACATTAGTCAGAATTTCCAAAATATTTTTAGGGATTGAGCATGAGTTTTGTGTTGCCATAATTTCTTTTTTTTTAAAGATATATTTTCACCTTTCATGTGTATGAGTGTTTTCCCTGTATGTTTGTATGTGCACTACACATGTGCCTGGTGCCTGTGAAGGACAGAAAGGGGAATTAGAGCCCCAAGAACTGGAGTTATGGAAGGGTATAAGCTGCCATGTGCATGCTGGGAACTTAACCTGGGTCCTCAATAAGAGAAGCAAGTGTTCTCAACCACTGGACCGTCAGTTCGGCCCCCAATCATACATATTTAAGTTTTATATATTGGCATCTGTCCCAAGAAGAGACTCTACTTCATTTCCCTTTATCTGTGGCATCTGTATCACGGAGAGGCCCTACATTTCTCCTTCACAAATCTTGGTAAACATTTTGTGGCAATTATGTGTCCATTATCTTAAAAGCAACCAGTTGTCAGTAAATAGAAGGCCACTTCTCAGATCCAGTAAGATGCAATTGGTGATGCTACGGACTTTCTACGAGTACAGAGCTCATGGATGATAAGGGGAGTTTACACCTTCACAGGGTTGAAAATTTAGTGTTATCAAGAGCATATTGAAGTCAGCCGCAGTGGGGGACACTTGCAATTTCAGCAGTCAAGAGGCTGAGGCAGTTTGGACTCCATCGTGAACTTCAGGCCAGTCTGGGCTTCATAGTAAGATTGTGTCTCAACAAAACAACACATTAAAAAATTACAATGGTAATTTTCATTAAATAAATTGAATTGACATATTTACATATACTGTAGGAGAGGTTCTTTCATCTTTAGTTTCCCAGTGAAAAACCCAAGCCACCAAGAAGGATGGCTGCTTCAGTTTCCTGGTGGACCAGCCATGGAACAGCTGCTGAGCCTTACCGCTCCCTGCAAAGCTGAACAGGTAGGCTACCCTTGTGTGCCCAGCAACATCACCATTGTGAGTGAAAGCTTGGTGAAAATCGGGAAATTTCAATTCCCATAAGCGTTATTGAAGACTGATGACTCTTTGAGAATTTTCATAGTTTTGATGCTTAGAGAAAAGGGACACAGAAAATTTGGTAAATACTCAAATGAGCTCCAATATCCTGCACATCCAATGAGGTATCCAGGCTTTTTTTTTTTTAATTATTATTATGGTCCCCTAGAAGAGATATGTCCCATGGCTCATGTTTCACTGGGCACCAGCAAGCCAGCCAGCAAATATTTACTAAGTACAGTGAGGAAAACCTAGGCAAGATCTCTTATCTCAAATTACTTCTAGTCAAGAGAAGTCAGGAAGGGAAGATAAAAATCATTAAGTAAGGCAACCATGAAGTAAAAGTATGCTATAAAGAAAATAAACCTGGTCAATGAGATAAAGAACAAATAGAGAGAGAACAGAGAGTTCCAGGAGGTTCTCGCTGAGAGATGCCTTATGGACTGACAATTGAAGGGAGAAAGAACCAGCCCTGTGATGATCTTGGCAGACTCTTCTGGACATTCATGGAAGCAAGTCCAAAACTTCTGGTGTAAGAATGAACTTGGCATGTAACATTAAAAGGCCATTGTGGCTGCACAAGACTAAGTGAGGGGAGAGAGGGAGGAAGGAAAGAGAGGTGCATGTGTGAGGGTCTTATGAGGATTTTAGTCTGTCAGCGAAATAAAGAATAAAGTTTGGTAGAGGAGTATTCTGCATTCTGTTTTGAGAGTAGTAACATGCTGAGATTTTATAGGTGGATCAAAGGTAGTGGATCAACATTTATCATGGAGGAGGCTGCTGAAACAGTTCAGGAGGAAGAGAGAAGGGGCTTTGTGTGACATGCAGCTGTGCTGAGACTCTGTTGGAGTTTGGAGGCATTGCAATTTCTTGATATAGCAGAAAGAAGTGTGAAGGAGGATGCTGAGGTGTCCGGCCCAAGCAGTCAGTCTGACATGGCCCTTGCTTGCTAGACCTGAGGATGCTTTGAGATCACTTTGGAGAAGCATCAGGATTCAGTTTTTGGTGTGTGAAGGAAAAGGATCCAAGCAGAGCTGTGGACTCATGTTTAGAGTTGTGGACAGAACTTTCCTAGTGACATACATTCAGGCACAAAACAAGGAGGTGACTCAGTAAGCTCTTCATAACATGGATCTTGGGGGACGTAGAGAATCCTCCAGCCCTCACTGTCTAGCATGTGTCCAGGATGATGCTTGGAGTCTCTGGCTTCGGGGCTCCTACTCCCCCCCCTACATTGACTTCACTCCTCCACATTGACTTCATTTGAAGGCACCATATTTTCTTTTCTTTTTTTTTTTTTTTGTAAGGCAGGGTTTCACTGTGTAGCCTTGGCTGTCCTGGTCTTGCTTTGTAGACCAGGCTGGCCTCGAACGCACAGAGGTCCATTTGTCTCTGCCTCTCCAAGTGCTGGGATTACAGGCGTGTACCACTATGCCTGGCTTATCTTTTTTTTTTCCCTTAACCAGTCTCTGGCCTCAGTGGTAAATGACAGTGAAACTCTGTACATCATTAACATCAGGATAGAGAAATAATTTTAAGTCACTGGGACCCATTGATGGATTTTGAAGAATCTCTTAAACTGAGTAAGACAAATGTACAATGTTTAGTGAAGCAAAGACCCTCTTTCACTGTTGTTAACGCTTTTTTTTTAGTTAGCAGAATCTAGGAATAAAAGCAATTCTCACACCATGCTATCTGTGGCTTTGAAGTTGTTCTATTGCCTGTTTCAATGATGGAATCCCCAAGTTCAAGTTAGGCCTGGGAAATGGTAGCTCTATACAAATTAAAGGTTTGACTATTACTGCCCACTAAAATTTGTTCTTTCAGGGATCTATGGAAATGTGAATTATTTCTATTTCACTTTTAAATGATAGGTAAGGACAGATGCAAAGTAAAAGAAAGAGGCTCAAATTACCCTCTTGAAAAGCAAGAAGAAGCTTATGTTTTCTCTGACTAATACCAACTACTATTTAGTTACATAAGCTCTTTGTGTCCCCTCCCTCCAGCCTGTATGCTCACTGGACATCTCTCCCTTGGCGTTTAGACCTCAAATGTACAGCTCTTAGTTTTTGGGAGATTCATTGCTGGGTCATAAAAATGAGGAAGTGCCAACTTAGCTTTTAAACATATGTGTTACATTCATTTAAGAGAAAAAGATTTAAAAAGAAAAAGTTGTCTAAGACAAACGCTTGGAGAAAAAAGACAAGTCACTCCTTGCTTTTGATTACTTTGGAAACTCTTACTGGTTACCTATGATATTCATTTTCTTCACTTCCACCTTTGTGAATGGATGTTTAGATTGGGAGAAGATTTTGTTCATAATTAATGTTCCCCAGTATTACTTTGTGACAAAGCAAATTCCAAATTATTGACAGACTTTAGTCCTCTATAAGCCCCTTTCAAACATTCAAGACTTCTGTTTGGACACGAAGTACCTCCCACCACCTCCCAAAGGCTCGTGTGTGTGTGTGTGTGTGTGTGTGTGTGTGTGTGTGTGTGTGTGGACTTGTTCGCAGTGCACTGATGTTCAGATTTGGAAACAGGTGGGACTGTGGGTTTTCTGACCTCTCTCAGTGGATGATTTCCTCGATAACTTCTCTACATGAAGGCATTGTGAGCTGGTGGAAAGCAGGAGATGGGTCCTCGGGGCAGGGAATATGCTTCTGGGGTTTGACCTAGAGGGAGAGCCTGACCCTGGCTGTTCCTGTTACGCCCTTCTGAGTCCTGTCTGCTAGCAGGTGGGCAGTTGACCCCACCTCAGGTTTCCACGATGACATTCTGCCTCATTTTGTACCCCAAAGAATGGACTTAGGTGGAAGTCTTTGACATCTTTCCTTTCTTAAATTGATTTCTCAAAACAACAAACAATATGATGTCTGAGTCATTTTGGTTGGATCTTCTAACAAATGAACTTTTTCTTTTAAAGGTAGAATTGGCATTTAAAGATGGGGCCCTTTATCTCTTAGAAATAATTCCAATAATTCACTGTATTTTGCCGTATTTATGACAATTAATTGTCAGTTCTTTTAGAATGTTCTATTCACTTTCTTTTTACAAATTTATTCATTTATTCACTCCACATCTCAATTGTAACCTTCTCCCTCCTCTCTGCTGGGTCCTTCTCTCCCTCCCTCCTTCCCTATCCCCCCTGCTCTGCCCCTCAGAAAAGGAGAACTTCCCCCTATCAATCAGCCCCAGCACATCAAGTCACATCTGGACTGAGCACATCCTCTTCGACAGTGGCCTAGTGAGGCAGCTTAGCCTCCCTAGCAACAGAGTCCATGCCAGAGACAGCCCCCACTCCCCTTATTAGGAGAGCCACATGAAGACCAAGCTGCCCATCAGGTATATTCTTTCTATAAAGTTACTCTTAAAAGACTTAGGATTTTATTAATGGTACTTCGTTGGTGTATATATTTGCTTGCTGGTTGCATAATAAATATCATGAACTGGTTTAAAAAATCAGAAATTGATTTGTCATAATCTGGAGGCTTGAAACTCAAGGTCAAGGTATCAGTAGGCTTGGTTTCATTTGAGTGCTGTCTCCTTGGTTTGTGAATACCACTTTCTGATGTCTTCACATAGTTTTCCCTTTACATGCTTCTCAGACCTCTTCTTATTACAAAAACTCTAGTTTTAATTGGATTCAGACCCACGCTATTGCCTCTTTTCAGCTCAATTAGCCCTTTAAAGACGCTATCTTAAAAACAGAGTCACATTCTATATGCACTATAGGTTAAGGCTTTGACATATACATTTTTAGCAAACCCAATTTTGCTTATAGCAATGTACACACTCAAGCTGTTATTTAAATATGTTCAAAGGTAGTTTTTTTCGCCTTGACTTTTTTTTAAATTTTAATTTTTATTAATTACAATTTGTTCACTTTGTACCCCCCCTGTAGCTCCCTCCCTCGTGCCCTCCCAATCCCACCCTCTCTTCCCCCTCTCCACTCATGCCCCTCCCCCAGTCCACTGATAGGGGAGGCTTTCCTCCCCTTTCTTCTGATCCTAGTCTATCAGGTCTCAGCAGGACTGGCTGCAGTGTCTTCCTCTGTGTCCTGGTAAGGCTGCTCCTCCCTCAGGAGGAGGTAATCAAAGAGCAGGCCAACCAATTCATATTAGAGGTAGTCCCTGTTCCCTTTACTCTGGAATGCACTTGGAGACTAAACTGCCATGGGCTACATCTGTGCAGGGGTTCTAGGCTATCTCCATGCATGGTCCTTGGTTGGAATATCAGTCTCAGAAAAGACCCTTGTGCCCAGATTTTTTGATTCTGTTGCTCTCCTTGTGAAGCTCCTGTCCCCTCCACGTCTTACTATTTCCTACTTCTTTCATAAGATTCCCTGCACTCTACCCAAAGGTTGGCCATAAGTCTCAGCATCTTCTTTGATACCCTGCAGGGTAGAGCCTTTCAGAGACCCTCTGTGGCAGGCTTCTGTCCTGTTCCCTGTTTTCTCCTCTCTGAAAATCAATCTGGCGCTTTCTCAGACAAATAGGAATAGCACTTCCTCAAGATCTAGCTATACCACTCTTAGGCATATATCAAAGGTAGTTTTATCAAAGTGTCCTGGATTGACCAGGATGTTTCTAATTTAAAATTTAGTATTCTACTTGGTCTGAAGGAGTGTTTCTGAAATGATGTATTATATTTTGTTTCCTTTTTTTTGAGATGGTTTAAAATATTTAATTTTAAAAATCTATTATTATTGTTATTAATTACAATTTATTCATTTTGTATCCTTGCTTTAGCCCCATCCTTCATCTCCTCCTGGTCCCACCCTTCCTCTCTCTTCTCACCCTATGTCCATCCCTTAGTCCACTAGTAGGGGAGGCCCTCCTCTACTACTATCTGACCCTAGCCTATCACCCTCATCAGGACTGTCTGGCTCCTCTTTCTCTATGTCCTAGTAAAGCCACCCTGCCATGGGGAGGTGATCAAAGAGCAGGAAGATCAAGAGTTCATGCCAGACACTGCCCCTGCTCCCCTTACTAAAGAACCCCCGTGGAGACTGAGCTGCCTGTGGGCTGCCTCTGAGCAGGGAGTCCAGGTCCTCTCCATGCATGGTTGTTGGTTAATTCATCAGTCTCTGCAGAGCCTAGATATTTTGGCTCTGTTAGTCTCCTGGTGGAACTTCTTCCCCTCAAGGTCTTTCTGTCTCTTCCTTCTTTCATAAGATTCCCTGAACTCTGCCCAGAATTTGGCTATGAGTCTCAGCATCTGCTTTGATATCCTGCTTGGTAGAGTCTTTCAGAGGTCTTCTGTGGAAGGGTCCTGTCCTGTTCCCTGTTTTCTCCCACTTCCAATATCTATTTTGTTTGCCCCAATTTTGTTTCTTGTTTGGTTGTTTCTGAGAACATAGGATTGTGTTAGAATCTTGTGTGTGTGTGTGTGTGTGTGTGTGTGTGCTATTGATATATTCCTTCAAAAGAAAAATCAAGCAGGCATATTTTGGGAAATAAATAGTCTTAAAATATACCCAGATAACTGAAAACGCATCCCAAGATTCTTACTGCAGTCTCAAGACAACCTTGTAAGTTTTTTCTTAAGTGTGACAGAATAAAATATCTGTATTGAAAGCTCCACCCTAAATCATACACATGTGAAGCCCCCAAATAGTACTTATGGCCCTAATTAAAACTCAGTCCTCTTGGTGTTCACTAGCATATGTGTGGCTAAGGAGATAACGGATGCACACATTTCCCGACCTCTGCATATACTTGCATTCATTAAGAAAACATTGCTTTCCCCCAAGCACGAAATGACTCGCCACCAGCCCTGAGCCTCCTGAAAGGAGGAGGAGGATAAAGAAACGTTGAAAGGTAGACATCCTTTCTCCTTAGACATTATATTTGCCTCCTTCTATTAGATTTATTTTTGGCACAGAGAAGAGCACATCCATATGGGGAACACTTTAAAATTGCTTGTGAAGACCAGGCACTTTTCCAAGAGGAAATGTACCCGTGCCTTCATCTGCTGGGGCAGATCAATGCGCTGTAAAAGATCATGTTCAGTTACCTCATTTTTTCTGAATTAGAATTAATGGCTCATTAGTCTTGATCATATCAATATTATAACACCACTTACACTTGGTAGAAGAGGGAAGGAAGCTGACGGAGTGCACTTACTCCCTTTCACTCTTAGAGAGTAGCCTGTGTGCCAGCCTCAGGGAAAAGCAGCACCATCTCCTCCGAGGTGGCCCTTTGCAAGCAGGCCCCATTTAGGGAAAATGTGGACTCCTGTGTGAGGCATTTGGAAAAAGAGTTAAAAGGTTCTAAAGGTTTGGGTCACTCGGGACAAAGATGAGCATTTCTCCCACTTTAGGCAGCTGGCTATTGCAGGGAACCAGACACCCTCATCATTTCTTTGGCCACATGTTGGACCATATGTTAGAACCTGAAAAAAAAAAACCCACACATTAAGTATCTCTTGAACATATCTCCCAAGGGAAATCTCATCTTCAAGGGAACATGTATTCATTCAGGGTTTGGAGAAAGAAGTAGGCTGGGTAAACTAAAAATGAGGAATTTGTCCAGACACATAGTTATCTTACTAAGCAGGTTCTATCTTTTACAGGTACTAGGTGTGATACACAATAAACAGCAACCAAAAAGGTTCTAAAATTAAAACAAAACTAACTTTATTGGAGAAAATATTAGACCCAGAGTCAGAACTCCAGCTCCATATTGATTCTACCACTGGCAAACCATGAGATTCTAGGAAGTAGCAATTATTACTTCTCTGCATCTTTTTACTTTGGTCCTCAAAACTTCCCACTTCTCTCATTCTATGAGTTACTGTTCTCATTGATGTAACCAAGTACCTGTCAGGGAGCAACTTACAGAAGGAAAGGTTGATTATTTTGCCTAAGAATTCAAGAAGAAACGCAGTCCATCATGCCAAGGAGAGCACAGTGGCAGAGCACGAAGCAGCAAGAGCGTGTGACGACTGCTCACACTGTGTCCCCAGCCAGAAAGCGGAGAGTAGGCTGGAAGTTCAGCCACTCTGCCAAACCCCAGAGCTCGCCTCCAGGGAGCCGCTTCCTTCAGATGTGCCATATCACAAGTTCCACAGCTTTCCAAAACAACTTCACCAGTTGGGGATCAAACATTCAAACACAGGAACCTGTGGGGCACATTTCACATTCAGAACATAACATTGACTGTATTGGACTGCAAGTGGGTTGGTACTATAGTTCCAAGGCCACAGTGACTGGCTTAACGATGAATCACCAGCATGGCAGTTGGGGTCAATGAGTACCCTCCATGGAACGTTCCTGGAACTATCAGGAATCAGGAGCTCCCTTTATGCTGGGCTTACAAAGTGATAATCTGAGCTAGTAGCTGCTGGTCTCTGTCTTTGCTATAGAAAAGTCTGTGGAAGCCAGAGATGAGCTGAACAACATCTTTTAAGACTTACACGTCAGTAGGCCTGGAGTTGGTCATTCTGAGAGTAGCACTGGGTGCTGGGCAATTGGGTGCTAGTTTCAGCTGTGACTTTACTGTTTTGAACTCAACCATTACACTTCGCATATTGAATTTCATCTTTCAGAGGTCTCCCTGCTCATTTGTGAAGAAACAACCCACAGAGTGAACTCCTAAATCTCTTTACATCTCTGAATGTTCCAGGAGTCTAAATCTATATGTTTTGGCACACATCACAGGAGACTTTATTGTAATGAAGTTCAGCCTCCAACAGAAAATGAATCTCAGAAACCTGTGGATTTTCTCTTGAAAACTGCCTTCAAGTGTTTGAAATGTATACCTATGTGTTGGATTAAATTTATCTTTATTTTAACAATGAATGAAGTGTGTAATGAAAAAAAATTAATAGTGCAAACAGGATTAGAGTGTAGCCTTTCAAACCCTTTTAAAAACACAAACAGCTTTTAAAGAGAGGAAAGTCTGTTGAAAATCTAATGTCTATTCATTAAAGTATGCCTAAGTGTTAAATATAGCTATTACATCTACTTGAAAGCAATAAAACTTAATATTTTTCTCAAAACTTAATTAATAATTAAGACTAAGCAATCTCTTTGTACCAATCAACATAAAGTCAGTGTTCTGTTGCAAAAACACTGTCCACAAATGCTTTATCCTTCTGCATCATAAGTACATGTCGGCAAAGTAAAAGAATGTGAGCAGAGACCACATCATTTACCTTGAGAATAGAGATTCAGGAACTAGGGATGTTGGTGAAGATTAAACAGCATGATTTAAAAGCTGAACTACCCAAACTTCCATTTTTTTTCTATTGGCGATTACTCAGTTTTCTTAAACTTAGGGAGAATAATGAAAAATTTAATACAAATATCCTTTCTTTTTGCACCTCCTGAGAAGGACTACATAACTTTAATAAGCTAATTTTTAGATGAAATTCAACATGAATCGAAATAAAAGGTTGACAGTGCTGAAATAGGACTCATTGCAGAACAGGCTCAGAAGAAGAGCAGCACTTAGCACCCACAGCAGCTGAAAGCTACTTCCTAGCACACTTAGCATCCATTCCTGATGTGGGAATATGGATGATGAGACTCATGGATAATGATAAGCTAAGTGGGGAAATGAGGCTTGAGTAAGCTCCAGCAATTTAAAAACCCACAGCGGTTGACAATGCTGCCTCCCAGTTTTCAGAACAGACCACGAGCTCTCTGTGAGGAGGAGCTGGTCCTCCCCTCTTTTCATGTTCCCTGGAGGGATTTCTTCCACAAGCACTGTATTAGAGCCTGCCTGTTGTGTGAGTGCTTTGGCTGAGGTTTTGGAAGAATGGTCTTGTTTTAGTGATGGGGTCTCTAATGTATTGTCAGGAGCAAGAGGAAGAAAAAAAAAAAAAAACAACCAACAACAGACAATCCATTTTCTAATGCAGAAGGAACTTAGGAAATCCCTGATGAGAAAGTTCATCCCCGACTATTTTTGAAAGTGTTTTCCAGCACTAATTTACAAGAGTAGATTCTGCGGTCTGTGCCTGTGGATAAGATATCACCGATGAATCGTCTAAGGAGTGAATGAGTATTAGTGCATTATCAGCTTTGTGAAGCTCTGGGAAGGCACAAACAAGAAAAAGCAATACAAGTTCAACTTTTAACAACACGTGCAGTAAGCATGTTCTTCCTAAGCAGAGAATGAATGTATCCAAGAAGCATTTGTAAAGTTTCTGTGGATCTACAGTCCTCATGTAGAGTGGTGCTTCTCAAACTCTGGACTTCATAAGAGTCACTTGGAGAAATTAAGTTACTGAGTTTTAGGCATTATCACCAGAAATTCTGAACCAGTAGAGCTGGGAAAGAATTATAAAACCTGCTTTTCTTTTTTTTTAAATTTTATTTTTTCTTATCGGTTACATTTTATTAACTCTGTATCCCAGCTGTATCCCACTCCCTCATTCCCTCTCAATCCCACCCTCCCTCCCTCATCTCCACCCTGCCCCTTTCCAAGTCCACTGATAGGGGGGACCTCCTCCCCATTCATCTGATCCTGTTTTATCAGGTATCTTCAGGACTAGCTGCAAAGTCCTCCTCTGTGGCCTAACAGGACTGCTCCTCCCTTGGGGGGGGGTAGGGAGGTCAAAGAGCCAGCCATTGAGTTCCTGTTAGAAATAGTCCTTGTTCCCCTTACTATGGGAAACCAAATACTCACTTAAATAGACCTATAAGATATGATAAATATAATGAAATCTATACACCTAAAAAAGATAGTCAAGAGAGCGGACATGGGGTAAGATGATCAATCCTCGTTTAGAAAGACAGATGGGATGTGCATTGAACGTATGACAGGAGTCTACTGAAGGCATCTAAAACCTGCTTTTCATTTGAGAGATTTGCAAACAACCTACTTTCTCAACTCCACTGTTTTTGTGTGGTACCAGTATCAATGTGTCATGGATAATGGAACAGTCTCCATGTTCAAAGGAGGTCCAGTGTTCTAAAAATTTGAAATATAGAATGTCTCCTTGCCTTGCTTCCAGAGAAGGAGAGAGAGCGCTATTGCTCAGGGATACACAAAAACATCTAAGCCATCTTTGGTTAGACGTAGAGATGAAGGGGTTTTATAGAGCATTTGAAAAGTAACCAGGACTCCAAGGGGAGTCACACATGATTCGACCATTCTGCTTCTTTCTAGAGACAGAGAGGGTAAGTGCCCAGCCTGTGATCATCCGGTTAAGGCTTGGGGATTTGTGTGCGGAAACACGTGTGCTTGGATGCAACTACAGCATAGGAAGATGCACAGAACAGTGTTCCATTAAACTGCTCGGGAAGATATGGTGTAGCTAAAAGCAATGTAATTCCCAGCTTTCGGGTGACAACACAGATGTGTTAGTAATAGTCAGTGACACACAGTTAGGACAACATATGGCAAAGAGCTGCGTTCCAGGATTCTATGTATCTTTCACTCTGTTAGATGAACATAAGTAACATTGTATTAACTGATAATTATTGGGTGCCATCAGCTTTTTACATGAATACATTCATTTAATCTTTTGAAAAAAGAGACCTACAAACTGGGAAGTATTTCTTCTAATTTCATATATGAGAAACAACCTTGTCAGAGTCTGCACAGGTAGGAAATGGTAGGCAGGTATCTACCAAACACTGCATGCATTTCCAGTCCTCTCAAAACCAGCCTTCTGGAGAGACCTTGGCACACTCAGTCTCCAGCAGGAGGTCCTCATTAAATCTCTCCTCTCAGGGCTTAGGGAGCTTTGAGGAAGGGCAGGTAGAAAGATTGTAAGAGACAGAAGGGTTGGAAGACAGGGAGGAAGCAGTGTCTTCCAGACACAACAGGACTAACGCACAGACTGACCAGACTCACAGAGACGGACAGCATGCACAAGGCCTATGCAGGTCCAAGCCAGATGGGATCCCAGTGCTCCAAGAGGGAAGTGAACACAAATACCCATCACCAACAACAAACTATCTCCAGTTGACAACCACTCACAAACGGAAAGTTTAGTTTTCTCTAGTGTAGTCACACTGGGGATATAAACTGCAGAGAAAGGGTGGGCCCCACCCTCGGCAGTAGATGTGAATATAAAATAAACTCAATGCTAGATTTATTCATTTACTTATTGCCTCTTATTGCTTTGTTTATTTTAAATTTCACTGGTTTTTTTTGTACATTATGGTTTTTGACTTTATGTTTTCATGGGTTTTGTGTGTGTGTATGTGCGTATGTGCATGAATGTGTGCCTCTCTTGCTCTTTTAAACATCTCGGTCTGTTCTGGTTTTTTTGTTTGCTTCTTTGCTTGTTTTGTCTTTTGCCTTTTTTTCTAAATAAATAGGGAAAGAATGCATGGAATTAGATAAGATAGGAGGATCTGAGACCAAATGAGGGAAAGGAAATTGTGATCGGAATATATTGTGTGAAAAATAATTATTTAAAACAAAACAAAACGTAAGACTTTGACAATGCTTTTTTCTTATTGGGATGATGCCATGCTTTGAGAAGTAGCCAGATTACTAGATGACAGCATCAGTGTTTTCAAAGGGTTCTAGGAGGTTAAAAATAATAATGTAATTTAAGGATACATATGATATTATACATCTAAGTATTTTAAAAAAGCTGTACTTCTGTAAGGCTGTTAACTTAATAATCCATATGAAAGTGACTGAGGATAAAAAAAAAAGAAAAAGAAAATGTCTGAGGGATTTCAGCTGCTTACACACAAACACACACAACAGTGTAAAGTAAGTGCCAAAAAGCTTCTGCAATTTTCATTATAAGTCACATGATAGATGTGAATTTTAGATAGAATAAATCGTAACTGGAATTATTTCAAAGTTCAATAATATTTTGAAGAAGATGCAGACCAAGTTGAATTCAAAGGCAGAAGTCTTTTCTGTAGAAAGAGGAAATTTGTGATTTTATGTAGCTGAATATCTAAATTTACCTACTATTTTTTCTCTCTCTCTCTCCTCTTCTCTCCTTCCCCTTTTTCTCTATCTTAATTTTGCTATGAATCCATTTTCCTGGTTTCATTTTTAGTCACCCTGGCGGTGCTGTAGGTCATGGTGGTCTGGGATTCTAGCTGCCATTCCCAACTCCTGGCCAAAAGGAAGTCCATGACATTATTTCTAACTATGATACACAAGACAGTATGGATCAGAATGCCCTAACACTAGCATCTTCAGGAGACTGCCTGTGTGTACCTTACCATGATTTCTGTATGCTGCCATGATTCTTTTTTCCTTTCCCTTCCTCCCTCCCTCCCTCTTTTCCTCCCTCCCTCCCTCCCTTCCTTCCTTTCTGAGTCTACTAGCTTAACAAAACCAAGAAGCTTAAAATATTTATTTTTGGTTTAGGTGTATGAGTGTTTGCCTGCTTCTGTGTGTGTGTGTGTGTGTGTGTGTGTGTGCATGTGTGTGTATACCATTTACTTGAGAAGGACAGAAGGGGACATCATATCTCCTGGAACTGGAGTAACAAATGTTTGTGAGTTGCCATGTGGGTTTTGGAAACAGAACCAGGGTCCTCTCTCTGCAAGAGCAGAAAGTGCCCTCAACCACAGGGAACCCTCTCAAGCACCCAACCCCCAAACTGATGCTTGTGTCTTTATCCACCTGTTCATTTAGGTGACAGAGATACTTAGGGGAAGTCCTGTCAAGATTGGTTCTCCTTCTCTTCCTTCTCATCCTACTCATTTTCCTCACTTTCATTTATTCTTTGGAGAAATTATAGATTTTAAATGTATATAAGATTTAATGTTAACACAACAAATATTTTTCTTTTAGGAAATTCAGTGATGCGGAATTGTGTTTCTGAATTATTTCAAGCACAGAGGTAATATGTTTGGCACTGGATATGCAATGGAGCCAATGAAAAAAGTATGGTGTTCCTTCTAATTGTGGAAAGAGAGAGACATTTATCAAGGCAGACATAAGACTTTAGATAGAAAAGAAACATCCCAAGTTGGAAAGAAACAATAGATAAGTCACAATAAGAGAAAGGATAGAAAAAATGATGCTAATACTAGTTAATGAATATGTGAGTCTTTGATGTTGCCAGTCATTTTCATAGATTTTCTTTCTTTCTTGCATGAACCTTATAATAGGCTTTACTCTTGCTTTTCAGGTACAGGTACAGAAGGCTTGATAGTTCACTTGCACTAAGTCCTAGAGCTGCATGATAAGATAAATATGAGCGTATCACCAGGCACATTCTCTAATTCTCCCTCATCTCTTTATTTCAACCTCCTTTCTTCACCCTGCTGTCTGTATGACGGAAAAACTCTTACCAAGGAGGGCTCTGGGGAAATGGCTCAGTCAGCAGTGCTTGCTGCATGTGAGGACCTGAATGTGAACCTCCAGCCCTCACAGGAGAGGCTGGGTAGGTACAGTCACATGCGCTCGAGACTCCAGACCATGGGAAGAGGAGAGAGAAGGATCTTGACTCCCCAGGCCAGCCAGTCCAGATGGCTCAGTGATCTAGGTTCAGTGAGAGAGCCTGCCTCAAAAAAGAAGATGGAGAAGCAATTGAGGAAGATTCCCGGCATCACCTTTAGCCGCTATATGCACATGCACACACAGGATCTTGTGCCCGTTTACAGATGTTACACATGACATACACACACGAATAAAATATTCTGGAAGACTCCGTGGTTCCTCTTTCCTCCTCTGAGTGGAAAGAAGCAACTAGAGAACTCATCCATCACTCACAGGACAAACTGGTCAGACTGTGCGCATCTTCCTGCTCCCGACTTTTGATCAATGTCTCTCAGGCCAGGCTGTCTGTTTTGTGCCGTTTACTAATGGAAGAGTGTCCATAGCCTGCACGTTGTCAGTAACTTTGAGTCCCTTTAGCCAACCAAAGAGCAGGTCGCTGTAATTCAGCCAGTTTTGCTGAAGACCAACATGAAACTGAAACACTGTGATACCATGTCCTATTGACTGAGCTTTCAGAGACTGGAGAAGGGCAACCATTTCCTAGTATCAGCTAGAATTTTTTTTTTTTTTCTGGAGCATGAAGTCCCCCAAGAGAAACTAAGTGTGTTCTGAATAGAGTTTGTATTAAGCACCCGCCTCCTGCTGTGAGCAGCGGTATGTGGTTGTTTTATAAATTAGCCACGTTTGACTTCTAAATCACTATAGGTGCGGCGGAACCTTTGATATAAGAGTAGGTTTATGTCTTAACAAACAGAATACTTGCCCAACAGTGGTGGGGAGGAGGAGGGCTGGCTCCTCTGTTTGAGGAACTTATCTGCTACTTAGGTAATATTCTCTGCACCTGGCAGAATAAAATAATGATATTGATAAGGAGAATAAATCTGATCTTAGCTATTTTATGTCAAAATAGTAGAAGACAAATTTTCATGCAAGTATGCAGAAATGTAATAAACCTGTTTAAGGAACAAATTTAATGGCTCCTAAGACTATATATTTCTAATAATTGTTTATTCTTCTAATTTAATACTATTATTTCTTCTAGGGAGCTTGTTTCTAATGGTGGAGAGATTGGAATAAAACTGAAGATTCTGAGTTTTCCAAAAGATAGTTTCTAAAGGAATTCAGAAGCGTTAGGTCTGATTTTTATCATGTTCAGTTCTTTGTCTCAAAGAAATTCATGAAATAAATCTTGCAGTGGCTTCCATAGCTTTCCCTGTTCTCCCTTAGGCATGTGGGAGGTAAGAAGGGCTTAGATCTCAGGCAAGTTTTCTGTAAGTATTTTTTAGATTATTATTAAAGGCATTTTCATAATTTATAGCTGTACTTCCAGCTTAAGAAGTTAAAAACATCAAACTTGAAGCTGGTGGTATTTAAAAAAAAAAATCAAATTAGTGCTCGGAAGTCGTCAGCAGAAGTTGCTGGGAGCAGTTCACCGAGGCATTAAACAATCAGCATTGTAATTTTTGGCTGTTCTTCCATTCGAGAGAACTTAATCTGAACTTAATCTGGCCTTGTATAGCCGTACCAGCACACATCTGAATCCAAACAGCCTCTCCTGGTCCTGAAAACGTCAGGAAGTACGCTTTCCAAAGCAAGTTTGAAATCTGTTGGCAAGTCCAACAGCTGTTGGAACACCCTGAAGCCATTGCTTAAGTTCTGCCTCTTCTGGGGGCTACATAAAACCTTCTGCCTCCTGGGTTGTCAGGTCAGCACTTTTGAGGAGCACTTAGAAAGGACGGCACCCCCTCCTCTCCATCAACTACTGCCGAAAGACCTAACTACTGGTAATGGCATAATGGGGGAGCAAGAGGGAAGTTTAGAAAGGGTCTCAGGAAATACTTTCCCAGAGACATCAATATGAAAATGAGGTTGCCTTCCAGAGCGGGCGGTCAGGTCTTGTCACCGGGATTCTGCCCACTTGTGCTATTAATACTGCAGCTGCTCTCGTGGCTCCGCACGTTGATCAAGCACCATTTGAGCATCAGGCTCCTTGTGGAACCGACCTAGACAGAGTGTCTGCAAGACGAAGCTCTCCAAATGTTCTGTAGGAAACGAGAGGAATGGATAGTCTCCTTCCCAAGTCTCTGTTTCTATTATAAATTAGATGCCTACTTAAAAAATGAGCAAAGCATAAATAATTTAAAAGAAATCAAAGGCCTTTATTACCACCCTTGTACCCAGGCTTTTGAAGATAACTCGTCTGCCCTGGCACATTTATGGATGTTAGCTCTGCTTTGCTCTCTATTTCTCCCACAAGGAAGTGTGTACTAAAGAAGAAAAACAAAATAAAATGAAAAGTAAAGAAAAGAAACCTCCTGGTATTTTTTTTTTCTTGATGGAGGTTCGGCCCCCATCTAACACAAGCCTGTCTCCCTTTCTTTCCAAAAGGCAGAGTTGGATTGCTTTAAACCAGAGGAGCAGCCAGGATCACAGGACAAAGCCACCAGGGAAACACTCAAAAAGCAAGTCTTCACAGACCCCATCATCCCCATCCATCCTTGCAACTTCTTTGTAGCTCTGGATGCAACTTTGTCTCCTCCCTATTCTTTCTTGGCATGGAAGAAACTAGGTGACCACAACCGTGATTATTCTACTTTTGGTGTTTTGCTCCATAACTGAACATGTAAATGATCTGACTCTGTCACAAACAAAAGGCAATGGTAGTTTTTACTGGGAGACATGGAATTCAATGGAAAATGACTAAGAACTGGAGGAAGATCCTGCCTCTAAATATGCACAATTATTTCAGAAGGTTATGAAGGTTAAAGTAAAGATGCAAAACCGGAAGTAAAAATATATCTAAGTAATGAAAGGTTTGTAAAATCTGCTATCATATAAGATATGTGGTAGTTTAGATAAACTTAAGCTCTGGCAGAGGCAAAACGCGCTTACTTCCTAACTCAGCTGCACAGGATACCACTTGGATCCTTCTTAAAATGGATTTGCACAAGGAATTTAAGCACTGTAAAATCTGCAGAATGACATAAGAAGTGGCAGAGGGATTCACTGCTCTAAGGAGCAATGCATTGTTAATGCAATAGCTAATGCTTGTCCTTTAGTTACATAGAATACGCCGGACCACATGAGAGTAGAGTCTGCAGAGAGCTAGGTGGCTGAAAAAAAAAAAAAACCCTCCAGTCATCAGTAGAGTAAAATTATGGTAATTTCTGTGAATTAACATTGCATTTTAATTTTTCAATAAAAGTTATAAAGGGTATGGAAAATGGCGTGATGTTTCTGTGCCAAAAGATAAGTCAGTGTGGGAAGTGGGTTACCACAGGAGGGAGATCTTGCCAGCATCCCTCAGAGGCAGTTTTCTGAAATGTAGGTTGAAGAATGTCTGCCCAGTAGCCAATGTAAAATAACAGCCAGCACAGCAGGAAAATAGATGACAGCCTTTTAGAATAGCGGATCTCAAACTTGTAAAGAATATCTTCCCACACTCAAGAATTATTGAGAACTCCAAAGAGCTTTTATTGTATATTTGGATGGGTCATTTCTATTCATAACAACCATCTTCTCAGTTAAAATGGATAACTATTTTTAATATTTCAATTCACTAAAAAGAAAAAAATATACATCTATTTCATTTTAGCATAACTCTTAGTTTGTACCATAACTGTTTTCCAAAAGGAAAAAAATGTGAAAATATATCATTTTTATTTGGGCAAATTTTCTTTATATATCTGCCTTTATAAAAAGAAAGCAGAATTTCCAGATCTTTATATGTTTGTTACTTTTTTATCATTAAGACCATTACCCGAGAAAAATAATTTAAAGGAAGAAAGACTTATTTTGGCTCACAGTTTCAGAGGCTTGAGTCCATGGTTAGCTGGCCTGAGTCAAGGTTGATCATCACAATGGTATGAGAGGAGGGGACTCTTTACCTCATGGCAGTGAGGAGGCAAAGAGAAGACAGGAAAGAGCAAAAGCATGTGCCTCAAGAGCACGATCCCAGTAACCTACTTCCTCCAGCTGCTCCTTCTTCTCCCTGTTTTCACATCCAGAGTGGAACCATGCATTTAACCCACGAGACTGTGGAAAATGCTTCCTCTCCAAACCATAAGAATATCCACATCCGATGTATTGCAGGATATCTCTCTGATTACAACACATGAGGAATCCCGACTTTTCACAGATACATCAATTAAGAGAAGAAGATTGAAGTTCCTAGAAAAGTGTCTTAGAAACCAAGACTACTCAAGCCATGGTTTGGGACTGATCTTGTGGAATGAAATGAACACCCTTGCCATTGTAGGGTGAGCCAGAGCCATCAACTGAAGGACCACAGGACCAAAGCTTGCAGTGGCTGGTTCTGTTCCCCAGGGGCTCAGATGGGACAGTAAAGCATGTATACATAAACCATTGTGCCCAGGAGGGGGGCTATTAATAAAGTCAGGGAGGGGGGGGCCCTCGGCTGAGCTGCAACCAGCAAAGTTTATAAGGTTTATTTAACGGAGAGTCCAAGATAATTTGTGCTGCTTGATAATCTGAAGTAGCACCAGACCCCTGTTTTATGCATTAGAGGATGTGTTTAATCACTGTAGGACTTTCAGATTCCTTAGTGTGGCAGAGATTGGGCATCTTTCTGAGGTGACCTACAGTTGGATTCTTTTACACAGGAAGTAAATGATCCTTTAGGAGTTCAATCCAATTTGACTTTTCTAATAAAATTTTGTCTTTCTAGGTTATATCCATACATGGTCCTTGGTGGAGTGTCAGTCTCAGAAAAGACCCCTGTGCCCAGATATATTTGGTCCTTGTGGAGCTCCTATCCTTTCCATGTCATACTAACTCCCTCTTCTTTCATATGATTCCCTGCACTCTGCCAAAGGTTTGGTTATGAGTCTTAGTATCTGCTTTGATACACTGCTAGGTAGAGTCTTTCAGAAGCCCTCTTCGGTAGGCTCCTGTCCTGTTACTTGTTTTCTCCTATGTCCAATGCACCTCCCATTTGTCTTTCTGAGTGAGAATTGATCATCTTACCCTGGGTCCTCTTTCTTGTTTATCTTCTTTAGGTGTATAGATTTCATTATGTTTATCATATCTTATAGGTCTATATGAGTGAGTATATACCATGTGTGTCTTTCTCCTTCTGGGATACCTCACTCAGAATGATCTTTTCTAGATTCCACCATTTGCCTGCAAATTTCATGATTTCCTTGTTTTTGATTGCTTAGTAGTATTCCATTGTGTAAAAATACCACAATTTCTGTATCCATTCCTCTGTTGATGGACATCTGGGTTGTTTCCAGGTTCTGGCTATTGCAAATAAAGCTGCTACAAACATGGTTGAGCAAATGTCAACCTAGAACCTCTGCTCAGATGTAGCCCGTGGTAGCACAGTAACCAATTGGTTTCCCATAGTAAGGGGAACAGGGATTATTTCTGACAGGAACTCAATGGCAGGCTCTTTAACCTCCTCACCCCCAACAGGAGGAGAAGTCCTGTTAGGCCACAGAGGAGGACTTTGCAGCCAGTCCTGAAGATACCTGATAAAACAGGGTCAGATGAAAAGGAAGGAGGTCCTCCCCAATCAGTGGACTTGGAAAGGGGCAGGGAGGAGATGAGGGAGGGAGGGAGGGATTGGCAGGGAATGAGGGAGCTGGATACAGAGTTAATAAAATGTAACTAGTAATAATAATAAAAAATTTGTCTTTCACTTTGTTTAAAAAAATAGAAAGGTCCCACTACAACCTGCTCTCGAGAAGTTGCTTCTCATGCTCCTGTCTCCATGATCAGCCAGTCCTGCAATCTGAAATCACAGTTTGTAGGTTTGGATCCTTTTTTCTTAAAAACAGAAATGATGTTTATATTTATCAAGTATCTATTATGTTCTTGGTCTTAAGTCAGGTATTTTACCTTTTATGAGTTGCTTCATTTCCCTGGGAATATGAATGTAGAATTGATCCAATCTCATAAATTCTGTGACTCTTCTCTTTGCTTTAGCTTCCTGAATCCAGTAATTAAAATGCCCAAGAAGTTCAATAGTGAGTTCTACTAAGAAAGAACACTCTCATAGAATAATGCTTGAGAATGTTGATCAAAAAGGTTCAAAATCCAGCGTCACTTTTCTAAATTCCAAGTCTATACAGTTATAGCTCATATTAATTACAAGGTCTCACTGTGGCATATGTTCAAAGACAACTCCCAGGTGTTGGCTGGTCATTGGCAAAGAAACTTTGCATACAGACGTCATCACTTTTTTTAGCACATCCCTTGGTAAGCCAGCAGATCAGACTGTCAGACAGATTATAGGGTCAGATAAACTTCTGTTTTTGTTTGTTTGTTTGTTTGTTTTCTCCAAACATCTCCCTTTATCTTGTTCTCTATCCCCCTTCCCATGTAAAGAGAGATCTCAGGATTGACCAGAGAAAAGTGCAAAAGTTTGAATCCTAAGTCTCCCCATTCCAGAAAAATCTTCCATTGAATTTCTAAAACTACAGCAACTCCCAAAAGAGGATGAGAACTGAACAAGGGAGGTAGCAGAGATGGGTTTCATATCTCCTCCATCTTTAACCTTTCTCTTAATCACACTTCCCAACTTTTTGGAAAAAAAAAAAAAGTCAGTGTTACATCTGTGCAGGGGTTGCACAGATGTAGCCCATGGCAGCTCAGTCTCTAAGTGAGTTCTCTAGTAAGGGGAACACGGACTGTCTCTGACATGTGTTAATGCATTGGCTGGCTCTTTGAGCACCTCCCCCTTAGGGAGGGGGGAGAGCAGCCTTATCAGGCCACAGAGGAAGACAATGCAGCCAGTCCTGATGAGACCTGATAGACTAGGGTCAGATGGAAGAGGAGGTGGACCTCCCCTCTCATCGGACTGGGGGAGGAGCAGAGGAGGAGAAGAGGGAGGGAGGATAGGATTGGGAGGGGATGAGGGAGGGGGCTACAGCTGGGATACAAAGTGAATAAACTGTAATTAATAAAAAATAAACATCAATTAATTTAAAAACATCAGTGTTTATTGAGTGTTTCCTGTGTTCCAGCCACTTCCATAAACAGTACCTACCTCAACTCCTCCAAACTAACCACATCTTGCCTTCTGTTGGTGGACAAACCAATAGTAGCTAAAGGTCTGCCAGAAGGCATCTATCTATCTAGAGCAATGGTTCTTGACCTTCCTACTGTGACCTTTTAAAACAGTTCGTCCATTGAATGTATGACAGGAGTCTACCGCAAAAGGCATCTGAAAGACTCTACCTAGCAGTGTTTCAAAGCAGACACTAAGACTCATAACCAAACCATGGCAGAGTGCAGGGAATCATATGAAAGAAGGGGAGTTAGTATGATATGGAAAGGATAGGAGCTCTACAAGTACCAAATATATCCGGGCACAGGGCCTTTTCTGAGACTGACACTCAACCAAGGACCATCTATGGATATAACATAGAACTTCTGCTGGGATGTGGCCCGTGGTAGCTCAGTAACCAAGTAGTTTTCCAAAGCAAGGGGAACAAGAACTATTTCTAACAGGATCTCAAGGGCAGGCTCTTTGTCCCCCCCCCCCCAGGGGAGGAGCAGTCCTGTTAGGCCACAGAGGAGGACTTTGCAGTCAGCCTTGAAGATACCTGATAAAACAGGGTCAAATGAAACGGGAGGAGGTCCTCCCCTATCAGTGGACTTGGAAAGGGGCAGGGAGGAGACCAGGGAGGGAGTTGGGGAGGGGGAGGGAATGAGGGAGCGGGATACAGCTGGGACACAGAGTTAACAAATTGTAACTAAAAATAAAAATAAAAAAAATTAATTAAAAAAAAAAAGAAAGACAGATGGGATGTGCATTGAATGTATGACAGGAGTCTATTGAGCGCATTTGAAAGACTCTAACTAGCAGTGTTTTCAAAGCAAAGACTCATGACCAAACCTTTGGCAAAGTACAGGGAATCTTTAGAAAGAAGGGGAGTTAGTCTGATGGGGAAAGGATAGGAGCTCCACAAGGACCAAATATATCTGGGCACAGGGTCTTTTCTGAGACTGACATTCAACCAAGGACCATGTATGGATATAACCTAGAACCTCTGCTCAGATACGGTAGCTCAGTAACCAATTGGTTTCCCATAGTGAGGGGAACAAGGATTATTTCTAACAGGAACTCAATGACTGGCTCTTTGGCCTCCCCACCCCCCAAGGGAGGAGCAGTCCTGTTAGGCCACAGAGGAGAGCTTTGCAGCCAGTCCTGAAGATACCTGATAAAACAGGATCAGATGAATGGGGAGGAGGTCTCCCCTATCAGTGGACTTGGAAAGGGGCAGGGTGGAGATGAGGGAGGGAGGGAGGGAGGGACTGGGAGGGAATGAGGGATCGGGACAGGGCTGGGATACAGAGTTAATAAAATGTAACTGATAAGAAAAAAAATAAAATTAAAAAAAAATAAATAAAACAGTTCGTCATGTGGTGGTGACCTCCAACCATAAATTTATTTCTATTGTCATTTCACAACTATAATATTGTTAGTGTTATAAATTGTAATACAAATACCTGATATGCAAGATATCTGATATTTGATCCCCCAAAGAGTTGTGACCTGCATTCTGAGAAGTGCTGATGTAATGGATCAGTACATGATACATGCTACCTTAGCTCAGCCATGGCCTGAATTCTGTTCCTTATTTATAAAGTTGGCTACATTTGAATTTATTTAATAACTTCATAAAATGAAACTAATTCCTCAGTCTCATCGACACTGTCTTCGTCATACTTCATACTTGACTCTCTGCATCATGATTCTGCTCTAATCAAGTTGCTCCAAGTCCTCATTCTTTCTCAGCTGCCCTCCAGGAGTGGCCTTGTCCTTCACCATTTTGCATTGATCAAGGGCAGGAGTGCCACAGACAGACTACCTGGCTCTAGTCCTTTCTCCACCAAATCCTAATTGCTCTATGTTCACAAGCAGTTAATTTAATTTCTGTTCTTTGAATTCCATGAACCAGCAGCAGTAACAGCGCTCACCTCTCTGGGTTTCATGGTGATTAAATGGGTTAACACTTGTGAGCATTCCAGGTGGTTCTAGGCATGTTCTGCCCGAGTGCCACGTGCCAGCTTATGCTTCCAGCTAAACCGTGCAGACAACTTTTTTCCTTGGTGACAAACACAGACCAGACTTAAGCTCAGCCTTCATTGCTCTCTATTGATTTCCTCCAGGCTGTTCTTTTTCCATTAGGTCACCATATTCGCTTCCCAATAACTGGAACACCTAGACATTTCTGCCTCATGTTCTTGCTTCTGTGTCTTCATTCCTCTCCACATTCAACTCATCACATATTAAAATTTCATTCATTCTTTGAGACTTAAAAACCAATAGCATCTCTTTCAAGAGGCCTTCCATCATCTTCCCTGAGAGGAAGTAATTCACTTACCTTGTGATCTCAGCTCTTTATTATAGCTCTCTTTTGGCATTTTGCCAGGTATTATTATCTACAGTAATTATATGTATCCATCTTCCCAACTAGAATGGAAACCCCTTAGAGCAGGAAGCATTTTTGCACCGGTATTTGCATTTCCCCTATTTTTCTATTCAGAGTCTTTCCTATAATGAGAATTCAACCAAATCCTGGAGCATGAGTTTTATCCAATAACAGCTATTAGTTTTGAACTCCTCCTTAATGACAATTACTCCATAAATTATGTTCATGTTTCACCCTTAAAACTCTGTCAGACATTTGGTGTTTTGGTTTTTTTTTTTTCCACTTCTCATATGGGGACACTGAGTCACAGTGAAGTAATTTGCTCAGTGTTGACAAAATGTAAAATCTCATAACCCGAGCCTTACCTAAGTGCTGCTAAAATCCAGACCCAAACTACATTTAGGAGTCCCTTCTATCCTCAAAGGAAAGTCTTGTGGAGTAGTTCTGCACACTCCATCCCCCCGCCCGGCACTAATTGGTTGTTGGGCTTTCTGCCATTGTAGCAGTCATATCCTGCTCTCCCATACTCCATCTTGGCTGAGCTTCACTTCCTGCTTGTTGGAGACAGTGAATTCTAGGCGCAGTCACAGATACCTCTCCTGTCAGCACTGTTCCTTGTGACAAGCACAGAGCCCTAGTAGGTGGACTGACTGCGGGGAACTCTCCAAAGAATATGTCAGCATTATGCCAGCCTGATTAAAATGCAGAAAACAAATCACTCACTGCCTGATGTGCATTGCACCGTACTGTATTTGATGGCATATTTATGCATACAGCTTCAGAAACAATATTCTTGTAAGTCTTGTATCAACCCCTTGGGGAGATATTGGCAGTAAGCAGGAAATCAGCAAACACATTGATCCTACATGCTCTGCGATGTTAGTAGTAGTCATGAAATTGAATTTCATCTTAACATATTAAAATCAATATACAGTGTTCAGTTTAATTTAGAATGTAAATACCATCAAGGGTTTTCAAGACAGAGAAAATAATAGTTTGTAACTCGGATATGCATGTATCATTACATAGACCATTTTCTGTTATTTAGAGTAAGCATGGCCCTAGACTAGAAAAAATACTGCTCAGCCTGTCAGAATAAATCGCTCAGCCAGGGCCAGTGAGCTGGCTCACTGAAGAAAGGCGCTTGCTGCAGTGCCTGGCAACCTGAGCTTGATCTTCAGGGCCCACGTGGTGGAAGGAGGGAACTGACTCTTCTCTGAGCTCCACATCCACACTGTGCTTGCATCCCCACCCCCAAATCGATCTAAGTAACACAAAAGGAACAATAGGAACTCGAGTTTTTGATCTATCAGACTTGGTGGATAAAAAGGGGTTCTGCTTTCAAACTCATGTGGGATGTTAGATACTTTTCTGCGTAATTTTGTTTTGAAATAAAAAAAAAAATTCCCAAATTAGAAGTAATGTTTATAATTCTCTTATGCTATGCTCGACTCCAACGAGAAAGACAATGCAGAGAACTGTTTGCTTCTTTCATCAAAGGGATGTGGGGTCAACCGACTCCACTTGTTTGGGAGATGGGACCGTGCGAGTCTTGGGTTGGCAGCCTGTATCTGCCTCAGTGCTTCTCGGCCTTATCCCCCACACCTTTCTAGGGTCGGGGTGACATTGGGAGCAGGTGGTTATTTGGGTCGCCGCCACGTGCTGACTGCATCGGCTGAAGACGTGAAGACGAGCCAGGGAGGAGGCCTAGCCTTTACACAGGTGCTCCCCGTTACTACTCTAACTAGCCCCAGTGGAGTGAGCATTCCTATTTCGATCTTACAGAAGAGCAATGGAGACCCTGAACACTTGTCCAAAGTCCCACAGCCTGAAGGTAGCTATGAAGGTTCCACCCTGCCTATGTTTGCCTGCAAGGCCTTTATCTTTGTTTTTCAAGGCCCTGGAGGAGGTAGCACTGCTGTTTTAGAAATCATAGCTTTGGTTTCAGTCAAATAAAGGCCTGTTTCAGGAGAGGTTTGAAAGAAAACAGGAGCCAAGGGATTGGTTTTAGGATACCGATAAGAAAATACGTATTTCCCAAGGATCATGGGTAAGAAAGGGCATCCACACAATTGTTGTTGGTGGGAATTTTGTGCCTGACATGCACTGCTGTTTTCCTCGATGTTGCTCGTCCTTGTGAGTGTGCTAATCCTATAGAATCCCATGCAAACTCCTCAGGGGCTAAGTAGGAGTGTGCAGTGGCCTGTTGGGCACTTTGCCAAAGCGCACAGCTGCATGATCCAGCTTGCTGAGCATGTTTGTCTCCTTCCTTGCACCACCCCATGTGAAGTCCAAAGAGTATGTCATCACACAGTTAAAAAACCCTGTCTATATTACCTAAACACTCTGAGGGGAAATAAAGGCCCTCGGTGGTATTTAAGCAGTCCCATGTTTATCCTTAAAAGAATATGCATTGTTCTTTAATTTCCAGATTTCTTGTGATGGAGTATCACCATTCTCGCAGGAGCCACTTCTCAGGTTATAATCACAAGGATGCTGTGAGGTAATGTCTGGGAAGCACTCTGCACTCCTCGAGAAATGTGCTAGGTCAATACCATGTATTGTTATTTATTGTCAGCCCGGGAGAGAGGCACGGGCCACAAGTGCCTTTTCTTCCTTTTCTTGGATGCATCAGTTCTGTGGCTTTGATATATTTTGCTTGGAATATTCTAGTAGTTGCAATAATTGGAAAGAGTGCATTGGGAATCCTCCAGGGATGGAGGATCCACTCAGCGCCACATGGAAGAGGACGGGTCTTGGAGTCGTACAAGTCAATCATACTTTTTCCCAGTAGGGTATTTAATTCTAGCCTCCCCCAATTCTCTCTCTCTCTCTCTCTCTCTCTCTCTCTCTCTCTGTGTGTGTGTGTGTGTGTGTGTGTGTGTGTGTGTGTGTGTGTGTGTTGGGGACTGGGTGGATTTAGTCTTTTGGCAATAATGACGAACTCTTTAAAAGCACAGATCAAAGTGCTCAGTATAGTACCACCGGAGCCGTCTCTTCCATTTCAAAATGTCATGTACACCCAAGCTGACCCATACCCCTTCAAATCCTTCCTGGCTGTTTCAAAACCCAAAAAAAACTTTCAAAAGTTTCAGCTCAGTTGCAGTCATTTTCTCCTTAAACTTTTCTAAGTAGTGATAACTGGCTGAATTGTGTCTTCTGAAAATGTTGAAGTCTTAACTCCAGGATATGTTGTGATCAAGGGTGCTCTCAAGGGGTAATCAAGGCTAAACTGCTGCTGGCTGCACTCTTGGGAAGACTGATGGGCACACAAACAAACACAGAAGAGGCCAGCATGAAAACAAAGGGGAGAAGGTTGCTCCCGCAAGCTGATGGGACAGAGCACACAGAGAGCTGAGGCTGCTCACAGCTTCATTTTAAACGACTGCAGAATTGTGAGAAGATAAATTTTGTTAAGTATCTGCCATTTGGTACTTTTTCGAAAACGAATAAAATAACAGCAAAAAAAAAGTTTATACTATTTAGTATTTTACTACTCAAATTGTGGTTCAAAGACTAGGGATGCAACTCAATGTTTTAGCCAGTGGTTCTCAACCTTCTTAATGCTGCGACCCTTTAATACAGTTTCTTATGTTGTGGTGACCCCCAGCCATAAAATTATTTTATTGCTACTGTTATGAATTGCAATGTAATATCTGTAGTTTCCAATGGTCTTATGTGACCCCTCTCAGATTGAAAACTGCTGGTTTTAGCCATTGTCTAGGATGTACAAGGCTCTGGGTTCAATCAATATTATAAAGTAAAAGAAAACCCAAAATAATAATAATAATAACAACAACAACAACCACAACAAAAAATGGTCCCTTGATACCACCTTGGATCTAGGAAAAATTCAGAAATCTCAGGCTTTATCCAGAATTTTGGAATCTAATTCTTCTTTTTATTTAAGTCCAAAATACTCCATATGCATTTTGAGACAATCAATCATTGAATGATTTAGTTTGCCTTAGATAATAGCCAAACTTCATGTTTATATGAGCCGTGGTTTAAGTCCCATTATCTTAGTCAGTGTTACTACTGCTGTGATGGAACACCATGACCAAAACAAGTTGGGGAGGAAAGGGTTTATTTTTCTTATGCTTCCATATCAGTGTTCATTGTCAAAGGATGTCTGGACAGAAACTCAAACAGGGCACGAGCTGATACAGAGGCCATGGAGGAGTGCTGCTTACAGGCTTGCTCCCCATGGCTTGCTCAGCCTGCTCTCTCATAGAATCCAAGACCACCAACCCTGCAGTTTCCCCGCTCACAATGGGCTTGGCTTTCCCACATCAATCACTAAGAAAATGTCCTACAGGTTTGCCTATAGCCTGATATTATGGAGGTATTTTCTCAACTGAGGCTCTCGCCACTGCAATAACTCTAGTTTGTGTCTAGTTTAATTACCTAGTCAGCACACCCATCACTATCTAAGTTGGCTAGGTGACCCTTATTGGTTTTGATTGGGCTCTCCAGATGGTCATATTATGTAACCTGCCTCATAAGACTTATTTTTCTCCTCCTTTTGATTGTATTCATCCTTCCTCCTCTAACTCTTCCCAGAAATACTCTCCTTCCCTTCCCAATCAATTCTGTTTTTCCCCCCAAGAAGGCCATTTTCTGCTGTCCAAATTCTTCTGGTTGTGTGATTTTTTTTCCCCTTGGAGTGTGGCCAATTTAGTAGGTGCTCAACTTTTAGAGAAACTGGCCCTACTGCTCTTAGAAGCTAAGAATTGCCAATAGCATATCTTTGATTGGATTCAAGTCCAGAACACATGATTAAACCTGAACCTGAAATCATTGGGCCAAGAACCCCCTAGCCAGATCATGAATCTTAGGAAAAAAGTTATTATTATTATTATTATTCTGTTAGATGGACATAGTACTAAGCCAACTCCTAACGAGCCATCACATGCCCAAAGATTAAGGCATCTCTCAAGTCTCATCACAGAAGTTTCTGCTTGCAGTGGATCAGGATCAACACAAGTCCCCACAGCTACAGGGAATAAAACAGCGAATAATGTTCAGTCATTGAATACTGCAACGTCTCTTCCCAGACTCAGGAGTCATGCCTTTTGCTTTACATAGATAATGAATGATACTATTTTTTTTCATTTGTAGTAATATCTTAGATACACTTTTAAGCAGGAACTATTTTAGAATATGGAGTCCAAGAAAGTTATTCAGTATATAATGATATGAGTGGCACGAGAGTTTGGCAAAAAATCATGAAGTCAGTTCACAATATACTAAAATTTGAGAAACAGTAGACTGAACTAATTTTTTAACGTTTCTCAAGAGTCAAAGGTCACCTGATATTTTGGATGTGTGTGTGGGTGACACATGGTCACCAAGGCATTTCTTCTATCTTAAGTCCTAGGAATCGAATTGGGCATGGGTGGAGGTGAGCCATCATCTTCTTATTGCCTTTCTTACTGTATTTCAGTTCACCCAGGATTATTATAGTAATATCAGCCGCTGACATTTATGTGGGGTTTTATGGCTTGAAAAGCTCTTGCACATGCTTGAAGTCATTTGATCTGTAAAGCATTTGATCTGTATGGCATTTATCCTGTAGAGAATGACTGCTTGTCTTTGAGGGGAGGAAGGTCTGGCTATTATCGGACTCTTTCTCCCAGTAGGGTCAGAGAGTCCTCGATATGCACGTTTTTCTATAAGCTGATCCTATTTGTTGAAGGCCAACAATGCCTTTGGTCTTCTGAGACTTCGTAGGTAAAGAATCAACAGCAGCAGCATAGTTCCCAGGGAAGGGTAGAGCCAGTGGATTGACTAGTTACAAGGACAGGTAGGTGTGGGTTCGAGGCCACTGCTTGAGCTTCCCAGTGTTCTGTAGCCCTGCCTCATGGTCTTGGTAGGAACAGCCAGGCGATGCAATGTTGGGGAAATGTTGTTTGTCGTAGGTTGTCTTCTCAGTCCTTCAAATCCTCATTGGAGTGGCGATAGCTTTTCAGGTCCCTTGTGGTGAAATTCTCCTTTCATTTATACAGTTTCATAGAAGTTTTAAATGTTTCTTTTTGTCACATCTGCCTTAGATGACTTTGTTGGTGTTTGTGTCTACTGGACTGAAGAATGGACTCATCAGAGCAGAAATGGTCTTCTGGATACTCACGCTGAGCAGAGAATGGGGTGTCTTAGTTTGCATAGGGCAGATGCAGAAGGAGGATTTGTGAAATTGAAATTAAAATGTAAAACAAAAATATTACACAAGAAGGAATGATGAAGCGTAAAGCTTTATATAAATATCATTTTGAGATCTTTTTTTTACACGTTTTGTATTGTAGCCTGGGAATAAATGTTTGCAGCTCACTCTACCATAGTTTCCTTTTTAAATTGACATTTTTAGAAGTAAGAGTTTCAGACTATCAGCCTACTACTGATATGCTAATTAAAATTTGTATATTTAGTTTTGAAGTTTAAAATTCCTAATTGTATACTTTAAAAAATTATGGAAGAATTTATGAAATGTTTCTGTTGCTTTAGCTTTGTGTAGACAATTTAATGATTCTTTAGACACTTACATGCTATAAATATCTTAGATACTATCATTGAAGATTTTTAAAAGGTAGAAGTAATGCCTAGCAATGCTTATAGGATAATTATTATTGATTTAACATTAAAAATAAAATAAAGGCTTTTAAGCAAGTAGATATTTAGCAGTTGATTTTTTAAAGTTTGTATGTAACATGTAAATAAAATGATCATCACCAGATATCTTTTGCTAACTTCTTAAACGAAACTTAAGTTCTCAGTCACTGCCTCGAATATTGAAGATTGCTTTGTATCATTCCAATCCATGCCTTGAAGGCTGCACATTCTTTCTGAATATATCCTGAGCCCTGGATGAATTTTCTTTGTATAGTTAACTCTTCTTAGCTGTGAGAATTTTGAAGTCCAAGTAAAAGAATAAAGTCTTCATGCCTATTGTATTTACTTTACCTTTCCATTTCTCAAATTCACATGTGTCCTGCAGGGAGATGGTGACAAGCTTATTACAATCCCAGTGCTGACTTTTCCCAAAATCCAGGGAAAATACTCAGATTAATGTCTTAAAGACAACACAGCCTCTGGAGAACTTTAAAAATAAGGGACAAAAATGTCTACAAACAAAGAATTATAGAAGAAAATAATGATTGATACTTTAAAAGGACAAGAAAGGGAGGTTATAAAACATTTTGAAAGCTAAAAAAATAAATGAAAGAATATTGATGCACACTGTGGAAGGCTTGAATATTCCTGAAAATTACAGCTTGTGCTGGGAGACCCATGAAGACTGAGGTGTGGACATGTGTTAGTTTCTTCCACTGTTGCTGTGATAAACTACCCTGACAAAAGCAACCTAAGAAGGTTTATTACGGCTCACCGTTCAAGTCCACCATGTAAGGGAAGTCAGGCAACAGGAGCTTGATGGCTGGTTACACTGTGTGCAGCCAGGAAGCAGAAATCAGTGAACACTGTGCTTAGCTCACTCTGCTCTTTTTAGTTAGTGTAGGATCTTAGTCCCATGTTTAACATATATCTTCTAAATCACAATCAGATCAAATATCTTAGTGTAAGACCTGATACCCTGAATCTGACAGGGTATAGACTGGAACTCAATATCACAGGAAAGGACTTTCTTCACGGGACCCTGATAATGCAGTCAGTAAGACCAACAATAATAAATGGGACCCTTTGAAACTAAAAATCATCTTTCCAGAAAAGAACATTAACTCTCAAGTGAAGAGACAACCTATAGGATGGAAAAAAAACTCTATGAGACAGACAGGGTTAGTATCTAGAATATATAAAGAACTTAAAAAAATAAGAAAACAAACAACCCAATTTAAAAATGGGCCATGACACTAAACTGAGCATTCTGAAAACAGACAGTCAGACAGACAGACAAATAGATGATAGATAGATAGATAGATAGATAGATAGATAGATAGATAGATAGATACACAGATACATAGATAGATAGATAGATAGATAGATAGATAGATAGATAGATAGATAGATAGATAATAGGATAGTGTACAAAAAGCTTAGACATGTTTCTTAAATGTTCAACATTGTAGGAGCCAGGAAAATGTAAATTAAAGCTACCTTATTACCCCTTTCAGAATGGCTAATATTAAAAAAACATCATATAAATGCCTGGGTAGAGGTGGGAAAAGGGAACACTTATTCACTGCTGGTGCAACAATCAGGTACAGTCACGTTGAAAATAAGTCTGGAGATTCCTTAAAAAGCTGACAACAGACCTAACACACGAGCCAGCTATATCAACCTTGGGCATATACCCAAAAGACTCTGTATCCTACTACAGAGACACCTGCTCATCCATGTTTATTGCTGCTCTATTCAGAACTGTTAAGAAAAGGAACAGCCTAGATGTTCATTAACTGATGAATGAAAAATTGAAATGTTATATGTTTACACAATAGACTCCTACACTGATATTAAGAAAGAAGAAATCATGAAATTGTCAGGTAAACGCATGTAACTGGAAACAACCATCCTGAGTGAGGCAACCCAGGTCCAGAAATCCAAACTTTGCATGTGTGTTTTTATTTGTAAATATTAGTTTTTCATTTTTAAAGTTATGTGTGTTTTATTTGGAGTATTAATAGATGCCAGGAATTACTATTGGTCCCTGGCCAGAGTCTTTCAAGGAATGGGAGAGAGTACACATTAATATAATGGGTTAAAAGTGAATTATAGAACAGAAAGGGATAAGTTTGTATGAGGAAGGGAGGGGAGAGGAGAAGAGGAAAGCTGAGAGGGATAAATAAGACTAAAGACTTTTCAAAAGAAGTCATATGGGAACCTATTACTATAGAAGCTTCTTAAAATAGATCCAGACACATACAAAGTGGAGTTGCTCTATATCAGGTGACACTGCATCTGCTCAACACCCGGGCTAACAAATTAAAAGCCCAGTCCTAGCAAGGGGGCACTTCCTTTGGAGTTGTTGACCAGTGATGTCTCCAAAACCTCCAATTGTCACAGGCTACTGTTGAAGCTCTTTGTTATCTTCTAGGATCTGGCAGTAGGGTATTATTGCTGAAGACACCACATACTTGAGTCATAGAATATGGAGAAATCACGCTGGCACTAATCTGAATTTCATCTCTTTTGACTCTCTTTTATAGGATTAGAAAGTGCTATATACACTATCAAAGAAAAGTAATCATCAGTTTTACCCAGATGTGAACTTTGCAAGTTACAATAATGACTAGCCTGGCAAGCCTATCTGACAATATTGGCATTAACAGAATGGGATTAGCCAACCACTTCCTGATTGGAGTTAATCCCACTGAACAAAATGAAATCTGTACCTGGTACTATTATTGGGCCAAGAAGCTAAGATCATAGACAGATCATAAACCATACAAGAAAACCCATTACTATTACTTTGTTAAGTGGACACAGTATTAAACAAATTCCAAATGACTTTTCATTATAGCCGAAGACACATATTTCAGTCCTCAACAGAGAAGCTTCTACTTGCAGGAGAGAAAGATCAACACAGATCCTCAAATAGCTAAAGTGCAGAAAGTAGGAGACTGCAGAATGCCCAACCTTAAATGGAGCATTTACAGCACGGAGCATTTGTAGGCCCTCAGGGGTCATTGTGGAAGAGGGAATGTAAATATGTATTTATGTATGAATGTATGTCTGTGTGTAACAGCAATTAATGAAAAAAGAGAAGCTATGAAATTGAAAGAGAGCAATGAGGGGTATACAGAAGAGTTTGTAGGGAGAAAAGGGAAGGGAGAAATGATGAAATTATAATCTCAAAAACAAAAGAAATAGTTAAAAAAATCTATTAATTTTAAAAATATTTAAAAATATTTTATATTATCTTTTTAAGATTTCAAAAAAGAGCCAGCTAGGCATGGTAGCATCTGCCTTTAATTCCAGCACTCAGGGAGGCAGAAGCAGGTGAATATTTGTGAGTCTGAGGCCAGCCTGAGCTATAAAAAGTCAGGACAGTCAAGGCTACATAGAAAAACATTATCTCGAAAAACAACCAACCAACCAAGACAAACAAACAATAAAAACTTCAATAAAGAGTACAAGATCTGTGGAAAACAAGGGACAATGTCTCCTGGGCAGCTGTATATGTGAATTTACAGAGGCTGGGACATCATACAATATGTCTAAACCAGACCACATCCCAGCAAGGAGAGGAGAGCAGGGCAGGAAGGTCCACCCCTTCTGAGAAAGTGATTTGCAATATGTGGAGAGGAAGGGTCAGTTTTTCTAAAAGTGTAGGCCTTGGTAAATTGAACACTGTCAGTGGAAGGGCTCATGTTCAGGAATATTTAGGCAGCATGAATTGGCCTTGAGAGAGAGAGAGAGAGAGAGAGAGAGAGAGAGAGAGAGAGAGAGAGAAGGAAAAAATGAGACAGAGTTGGCTGGGAATGGAGAATCTGGAAGGAGTTGCCCGAGGGAGCTGTGATTATGATCACAGCTCATTGTATACAATTCTCAAACGACCAACTGAAAACGAAGTAGCATGGCTAGGTGGGAATGACCCCAAAATTAGGTAAGTAAAATATTAGAAACTTTGATTCTAAGTGTATGCCGTAGATAGAAATAAACCTCAACAAAATTACATAGTTAAATGATGGTTAAAAATTCATGTCATAAGAGTTAAATAGAAGACTGGAAATAAATACTGAGACTTATGAAGGCTACATCGTTGAGGGCCTTCTGAAAAATTATGGAACAAAGAACTCAAGAAGAAAGCCTACAAAATTTAAGTTAATAAATATTGAATTAGATGTTAAGTAACCAGAACCTAGCTGCCTTCTCAATATATATATTCTTAATATAATTATATAAATATAATTAAAATTATATGTGTGTTTAAATCAGATAAAAAGAGAATATGATTTCGAGCAAAACTTACGTCTTAGCTTTTTAAGATATCATACTTAACATCAAGTTCTCCTTTAAGAATGCCAGCACAGTCCTTGTCAGCATTAGTGTTCATCTTGACCCCGCTAATAAATGACGTGATCTCTGACAATCACATGATCTGCCAGCTGGTTTCTCCTTTTGTAGGTGACCTGGTAATCTTTCACATTGAGCACATACTGTGAGAATGTGGCTATCCAGACCAATCAAAATATTTAAAAAATATTGTTTTGAGGATCCCCTTATGAAATGGCACAAAAACAACTAATTTAAGAGAGAAGACACCTATAAAATTAGATAAAGTCATCTTTTACTCTTGAGGTTGAAAACTTTGATTCTTTTATATACTTAGGAAAGGAACAGAGAAGACACGTTGGTTTCTTGCCGAAGCAAAACCCACAATCATAAATTCACCCAAGTAACCTAGTGACCTCTTTTGGTTGGGAAAATTTTTTTTCCCAAATTATCCAGTAAGCAAGCCAACCACAGAGCCAAAGAATACTACATCATGAACAGAATTTAGGTCATTTATTTTGATATGTGAAGTTTGATTTTAATTATTTATACAATTTCATAGTGCAGTGGTGTCTTGTATTTTTTTCTTAAAAAAAAAAAAAAAAAAAAAACAAAGATTCCTAAACATAAGCTCTCAGTAGAGCCTTGGCTCTGAAATCTTTACAGAAACATATTATTGAATTTAATAATAAATTGCAGTCACATCAGAGGAGCAATGGTAACGGAAATGTGTTTTTAACTTTAAAATTGATGTGTGCTTAAGAGAGGGAAGGGAAGACAATGACCTTTGCCCCAGTCCTACCGAGGTGGTCTCTTCTCCGGTTCACTAGGGAGGCTTTGGACTTGGGTATAAAGCACTAGGCTTTCCTACCACATTCAGGAAAAATAGTAGGTGTGCAAAAGTGACCGTGTAAAAGGTGTATTATGTCAACAATGGAAACATAAACATGATTGGTCTCAAATCTTTAGGAAGTTGGCACTCTGTGCCAGGCCTCTACTAAATTCCAGGAATATAATCCTGAACTCGGCACAGCCCGTACTGTCAAGAGACAGCTGCACTAGTTAGGAAAAATTTCCTTGGTTCTGGCATGTACTAAATAGTTCTATGGCTTGGCATACTGTAAGCTTGCCTCAGGGCGGTGAGAAATACTCTGTGTTGTCATCCACGGGACTGGATTTCTTGCACTGTTGTTTTGTTTTAGAACTTGTTGGGAGGCTCCTCTGCTTGATCCTTCTGTCTGATCAGAAGTCAGAATCTAGAAGATAGAAATGAGGGAAAATGGTGGATAGTGAATGGCTGTTACACTGCCTAGAGTTTGGTCAACGCAGTCATATTTAGCTACAAGGGAAGCTAGGAGATTTTGGATCAGATATGTCTTAGAAGATGGCAGAAATATGTTTGAGTGAACATCTTTCACATTCCTCATAGCACTTGAGGAAAAGACTAAATTACTGTATCACTATAACACCAAGACACTAACACAGGTTGTAAACACACACCCTTGACGAGATCAAGTATCAAGCTACAAGTACAGTAACATTTTACTCCATTTTCTGTTGCTGTGCCAAGGTACTTGAGGCTAGGTACTTAATAATGAAAAGAGGATTATTTAGCTTAAAGGCTCAAAGGCTGAATATTCAAGCCTGAACAGACTGATTTGTTTGGTTCTGACAAACCCTGATTTCTTGTGTCTGTTCTCAGCACAAGTCAGTGGTCACATGGAGTAGAGTTTCACTCTGTGGGGTAATCTTCCTTCATAGCCATTGGCTCTTGGGAGAACTCAGTCACTCTGTGATACTAGCCTTGATCCTGCCTGACAATAATGAACCTGTGTTGCTCTTACCACTCAATGAGCCCTACCTTTTAGAGGTTTTACCACCTCCTTCGAATTGTCCCTGGGGAAACCAAACTTCACAGTTGCAACTTTGGAGTGTGTATTGGCACCATTTTAAAAACATACTGTGTGTTCAATGAATCCTCGTAGAATAAAAAGATTTTAAGAGCATACTGAAATTAAGCACAATAACAAATGCTTTATACAGAGTAAGAGTGATTTCCATTTCTGGTACGTCCTCCACAAGCAAGTCCACCATTCTCGAAAGTTCTAGCAAAGTCTGCAATCTCTTTCCCTTTAAGAAAACGCAGCAAACACAATATCTTAAGATGCTATCTAGAAAAGTGGATAAATGTAAATATAAACTTTGCCTTTCAAAATAACTTGAGATGCACATTTGATTCTCTTCCCTCCTTTTTGCATATTATTAAATCTTTTTTTTTTAAGGGTCAATGAGAGGAGGATGAGGATAACCCCGAGAATTACTTCCTAACTCCATCCTCGTTCATTGGAGTGAAAAAGGGGGGGGTTTAGAAGGCAAAACATGTTTGGAAGAACTGATTTCTGTGAAATGCTAATTACATCAGTTCTCAGAGACGGTTGGAGGGGGCCAAATCTCCCAAAAATGAGCGTCTTGTAATTGTTACCTGTATTTTAAATAGTCTTCAGTCCATAGAATCAGGAAGGAAAAAAAGAACATGCTTTTTCTCTGTGTGTACTTAATGTATGTGCTAAACTTATTGGAGAAATTCCTATGTTCTAAAGGTGTTGGAGGAGAAGCCATCTTTTTGGCTGGAAATGGTGTCAGACAGCACTGTCAGGGGCTCCCTGATTTTCTTTCTTTTTTTTTTTTTAACCTTCCCATCCATCTCTTCTCCCAGCATATTTTTATCCCGTTGAAAGGGTATCTTGTATAATTTTATATATTTTATTGAAGTTATTTCTTATCTTTTACTCTGAACTAAATTAAAATGTTTTATTGCAGTAAAAAAAGAGTGATTTCTAAGTTGAAACATTTAATTTTTTTTTAGATTTACTTATTTTATTTTGTTTGTATAAATGTTTTGCCTTCATGTATTGTGCAATACATTTGTACATTAACTGTATCCCAGCTGTATCCCTCTCCCTTATTCCCTCCCAATCCCTCCATCCCTCATCTCCTCCCTGCCCCTTTCCAAGTCCACCGTTTGTGGGAGTAAGTGATAAGTTGTTCCTGAGGCAGCCATTTTGTTTGTCTGGCCAAAACCAGTTCTTGCCTCTGTCTCTCTCAGTTTTGGAGCTCCAAGCACGGCTTCATTACTGAGTGCTCAGGAAACAACCACCGATTTGCCCAAGTCAGGCTGTGCTCTCATTGGCCCCTGGCTGACAAGAATGCACATTCCTGGCTTCATGCTCAATGGGCCTGAGCATCCCAGGAGACTACCAGACAAATCCCAGGCTTCCACCATACATGGAATGACATACATTATATAATCAACATATTTGTCTATATAATGCATTCCACTTACTATCATCTCTAGAGTCTCTTATATCCTCTCATCCATTTCAGCCCCCCCCCCGCCCCCGGCAATAAGTTCCTTTGCCATGTTCAGGTACTGTTTTGTGACCCATTGAGTTGAACCAAGACCATCTGTGTGACCATGAATTTGGCCCAATCCACTGAAGTGTGTCTGCCTTTCCTTCTCTTTTTATTTTAACTTAAAAATTTGCAAAACCACTATTAAATTTTGTATCTTATATAAGAATCCTGTTGTTTGACAGTTTTTGCAGCTTCCAAGCCTAAGTTAATTAACCTTCTCTGGTTCCTAATCTGGCCTTTGAGGTTTCACCTTCTTTTGCTTCTACTGTAGCAGTAATTAATGTATACAGTCATGAACACGATAGCTTGCCTTTGCTTCTACTACTCTGTATCCATACTGTGTAAGGGGGAGCAGCAGCTGCTTTATCTGTTTTGCCTCCGAGCTTCTGTTTGAAGGTCTGGTGCATTTTCAATGAATGCTGGCCTTTCTTTGTTCTGCCTTTCCCCCCAAAGTGTGAACCCCTGGTTTACGGGAGGTGAAATACTAGACACAGTCACACATGCTGTCTCGTTTACTCCATACAACCACCCTGAAGAACGGGTGTCCGTATCTCAGTTTTGCAGACAAACAAGCAGAAACCTGCAATTGAACTGATTGAAGTTATGATCTCAGGAAGCAACAGAGGATGCTCAGCTGTGCCTCTTCTGGTTGCTATGTGATACTATCCAAAGAGAGGTGAACGGGCTGTCTCCTCCAACCCCAGCACCATGCTCCCAGTGCCCTTGTTAGCTACCACCAAAACAAGATCATGTCACAAAGGGAGGCATTTTCTTTTATTTATTTATCTATCTATCTATTTATTTATTTACTATTAATTACACTTTATTCATTTTGTATCCCCCCCATAAGCCCCTCCCTCCTCCCCTCCCAATCCCACCCTCCCTCTCCCTTCCTCATGCATGCCCCTCCCCAAGTCCACTGATAGGGGAAGTCCTCCTCTCCTTCCTTCTGATCTTAGTCTATCAGATCACCTCAGGAGTGGCTGCATTGTCATCATCTGTGGCCTGGTAAGGCTGCTCCCCCCCTCAGGGGGAGGTGATCAAAGAGCAGGCCAATCAGATTATGTCAGAGGCAGTTCCTCTTCCCTTTACTATGTAACCCACTTGGACACTGAACTATCATGTGCTATATCTATGCAGGGGTTCTAGGTTAACTCCATGAATAGTCCTTGGTTGGAGTATGAATCTCTGGGAAGTTCCCTGTGTTCAAGTTTTCTGGTTCTGTTGCTCTCCTTGTGTGGTTCCCGTCCTCTCCAGCTCTTACTATTTCCCACTTCTTACATAAGATTCCATTCACTCTGCCCAACAGTTGGCCATAAGTCTCAGTGTCTCTTTGATTGTCTGCAGGGCAGAGGCTTTCAGAGGCCCTCTGTGGCAGGTTCCTAGGTTGTTTCCTGTTTTCTTCATCTTCTGATGTCCAGCCTCTTTGCTTTTCAGGATGGAGATTGAACATTTTAGTCAGGGTGGGAGGCATTTTCTTAAAAAAAAAAATACACACACACACACACACAGAGTTTAGATGGGAAAACTTAGCATTATTTTTTTTCCATGTGAAGCTTCTGATATAAGCACCAATAAAAGACTCAAGGTAGAAGAAATATGTCACATTAATTTATAAATTGGATGCAGAAATCTCTCCCATCAGGAATGTTTACAATACAACATAAATAAAAGATATCCTCTAAATCACTGCAACTCTAAACATCTATGAATCATCTCATACTATGATAGAATCCATTCATGCCTCCCACAGGCACCTCATTCTTCTGGCCCATGGCCACTTCAGAATATGTGATGATCATAGCTGGAATTCCATTTTGCCCTTAATGCATTCTAAATACATTTAGTTAACACCATTTCTTCTTTCTCATCTTACAATTGAAGTCTTAGAGATACAATGGAGTCTATCCCAAATCAATGTGATCTTACAATTCTAGTAGAAAGATAAATATATAAAGAGAACAAAGTTAAGTAAAGGGACAAATGTAGACAAAGTTATGAAAGGGCTCCAATCTTAAATTCACTCTTTCCTTTCTTGCAGCCATCAGGAAATTTCAGACAGCCAAGAGGAGATTAGAAATGCTTTGGGTCTACATACATGAGAAAGTGTGACAGAAAAATCTGTCAAGATTTTGGCATGTGTTGTTGCTGGATGTCTTGCTTTATTTAAAGTCTATTTGTGGGTGTATGTTTAACTTTTTGAATGAAGTTAAGAATTATGCCAGTCTATGTATAGCTCTCTCTTCTTTGTTATAAAGGAGCATCTCTTTATGACAAATGGAGACCATTAGAAAAAACAATAACATATCAAAATGCAGATATCATTAGATCCAGACTGAACAGGATATAATCTGTAATAAAGCTACTGCAACTAAGGCTCTGGGGACACCATGGAGGAGAGGGTGGAAATAGTGTAGAAACAAAAGGTCAGGAAGTTTGCTGTTAGATTGTCTCTAAGAAATGACAGGAGAGCTACACTCATGATATATCCACAACATTGCCGCCAGTAAGATCTTAACAATGATAATATCAATAGGCATGCTAGCATAGAAAGGAAAACTCTCACTGGGTCCATTCCAGACAAAGAATTATGGACAGCTAGTAACTGCTGAGAGAGGAAGAATTAGCCTCTTCTGTGGATGGGTCTTCTAATGGCTATCCAATAAAAAGTGGTTGCTCGGAAATCATATACACACAAGCCACACTATATGTACTCAACAGGTTATAGTTATATTTTATGAATATCTATGTAACAGTAATAATAATAATAATAATAATAATAATAATAATAATAATAGGCAATTTGAGATTGATTAGAAACCAAGGAAGGGGTTGAAGGGAGGAGAGGAAAAGGGTAGGAGTGATGTAGTTATATTTTAATTAAATATTATCTCTAACTATGGCTTAATACCCCCTCTAAGTTATGGTTGGCAGAGCCTGATTTCATTTGGGTTTTTCTCACACATCTTATATAACCATTGGCTCACGGAATAAGCTTCTTCCCAGCCAAAAAGGTACGGCCTTAATTAGCTAAGACTGACAAAGCCTTTCCATGGAATGGTTGAGCCTTGAACATGGGATTCAGTTCTGGCCAATGAAATATAACAGGAAATATGCCCGAGATAAAGTTTTCTTATTGATAAAGAGACAATCATCTTTTTTTCCTTTGCAGACTTGCTCAATAGTGACAACCTGTGAGTTTCTGAGTTCTGCCATAGACATACAGTGAACATGAAGTAAAACCAGGGTGGAACCCCAAATGACGAGTATGACAAAGGAGGATATGGGCAGAAACCTTATCTTGGGTGATGTTACTGAGCTGCTGGGTTAACATCTCTGCAAGCATGTTTTCCTTATTGTTAAAGCCCTTTCAAGTGGATATTTTAGTTCTTGCAATCCAAATGTCTTAATGAAAATAGTAGCTAACTCTTCTATAAATTCTGGAAAAACACTACTTGAAACATGTAAAGTTTGAATTGGTGTTTTAAAATAATTCAAGATGAGGGGAAATCAAGCGAGCTCACAGCTAGCAAAGCCAGAAATGAATGACTAGACCATGAAATCACAGTAAGAAGTTTTGTTTTGTGATAATCTGGAAATACAAGGCTTAAAGAGCCATGAAAGACAGTTACACTAGGCTCCTATCTAAAAGCAGAGCAGAGCATCATTACTGGTGACAAGAATTGGCTCTCTCTCATGGGGTCAGTCTCACGCTGGGTCAGCCATTAGTTTGCCATTTCCTCAATCTCTGCTCCATCTTTATTCCTACACTTGTAGGTCTTCTGAGAGTCTTCACTCAGCAGCTGATGGAAACAGTGGCAGAGACCCAGAGCCAAACAATAGGGTGAGACTGGAGAGTTCTGTGGAAGACTGGGAGGAAGGACTGATGGAGCTGGAGAGAACACCACAAGAAGACCTACAGAGTAAACTAATCTGGACCCATGGGGGCTCACAGAGACTGAACCTCCAACCAAAGAACATGCACAGCCTGGACCTACCCCCTCTCCACATAGCAGGTGTGCAGTATGGTCAACACGTAGGTCCCTTAACAATGGGAGTAGGGACTGTGTCTCTGACTCTGTTGCCTGCCTCTAGATCCCTTCCCCTAGCTGGACTGCCTTGTCAGGCCCCATTGAGAGAGGATGTGCTTAGTCCTGCTGTGCCTTGATGTACCAGGGTGGGCTGGTACCCATTGGGGGGGGTTGTCTTCCCTTCTCTGACAAGAAGGAAAGGGGGGATGGGAAGAGGGAGTGTGAGGATGGTACTTGGAGAAAAGGAGGGAGGGGACTGTAAAGAGATTAAATAAACAAGTAAATGGAAAAAGGAAGCCAAAAAGATCTTAAATTTATAATTAAGGTTTTAATGCTTTTATTGTTAGTGAAGAGTTAGGCTTCATTTTTTTTGGCAAATGAAGTCAGATGAATCTTATTGGTGAATACTATAGAAAGATATAGAGCCTAGCCTGCCAGATTTGGTGGTAGAATGACACCTGCTGAAAGAAACTAATAGCATAAGGACTGCATTAGGAGAGCTTGAGACCCTGATTCTGCATTGCTATTTCTACAATGATAAAAACTTATTCATATAGATTTAAGGAAACGCAGTTTGTGAAAGTCCTTGACTAATTCAGGCTGGGTTTAGGAGGGTAGACACTGACAATGCTGTGGAGAATCTGCCCATCTCGCACTCACTGTTTGTATCCACGGCTCTGTTTCATCTGAGTTGGCTTTACCCACATCCAGCTCCCTGGCTGAGTTAATTTTCCATCATTCTCAGAAAATCGCTCCAGGAAAAAAAGAAAACACCTATTTTCCCACAGCTCCAACAAAAGCCCTGGGATGAGTTTTGTTGGCTTGATTACAGTCTGTGTCTGCATTTTCAAACCAATTACCATGACCAGAGAAAGAGAGTATTCCAATCGATCAAGCTGAGTCATAAACCTAAGCCTACACCTGGACTCAGGAGGAGAACTCACTGAACCTGTTAGACTGAGAAAAGGAGGGGCTCGGCCACACAGAACAGACCTGCTTAGCACTAAACCCAGTGAAGAGATGTGGGTTGGGGCATGGTAATAGGTAATGAAAGCAGGCTGCCTTTTCATTGGAAAGCTGCTATATAGTGTTAATTTTATAGATGATGAAATGGAGGGCTAAAGAAGAAAACTATTTTGTATGTAGCCTTAGCTATCTCTTGTGTATATCTGATCCATAGTCCAAATACGATCTTTGTGACACAAGTCCATCCCTGTCGTCCCAAACCTTGGCTACAAGACCTTCCTGTGAACTGGTAAAGGAGTGGGATGGAAACCAA
Source organism: Psammomys obesus (assembly GCF_907164565.1). NCBI lineage: Eukaryota > Metazoa > Chordata > Mammalia > Rodentia > Muridae > Psammomys > Psammomys obesus. The sequence continues at coordinate 41,745,167 of NW_026591086.1, forward strand.
CTTACCAGAATGCTTCCTTCAGTTGCCTAGATTCAGATGTGGTTTTCGTTGCTGATTTCTCGTTGCTCTGACAACCTATCTGCTATCTTGTGCGCTGTTTTAATGTTTTTCATCCACTAGTTATTTGCTGATTCATCTTGTTTGTTTGTTTGTTTGTTTGTTTGTTTGTTTGTTTGTTTGAGACAGGGTCTCACTAGGTATCTTTAGCTGGCTGGAACTCACCATACAGACCAGGCTGGCTGCTAACTCCTGCTAGCGTGCCTGCCTGATCTGCCTGCCTCTGCCTCCGAGTTCTGGGATTATGCCGTGCACCACCGCACCCGGCTCCATCTTCACATCTTGTTAACCAGATGTGTTTTCACGGGGCTGGAAGCATGGCTAAGCTCTTCAGAGTGCATACCTCCCTTTTCAAAGCCTGAGTTTGGTTCCCAGCTTGCACATTTGCTCACAGCCACCTGCAACCTTGCTTTCTGGCTGCCACAGGCAACCTCAAGTGTGTGCAAAAACATACATACATATAAGCATAAGCTAAATCATAAAAAAATACTCCTAGAATGGTCATGCCGTCTTGATGGGAAATTGCCATAATTGCACCCACCTTCACCCCTCCAGCCTCACCCTACATAGGTTCTTCTTTTGACTCCCAGGAACTTGCTCTCTGCTAACTCCAGTCAGGTCCCAGTTCCACTGTGGGGCTCCTGGCTTCCCAACACAGCTCACTATTCCTTTAGGACACTGTGATGCTTCCCCTCTTCACACTCCAAATGAGGTGCCCTGTATCTCTTGGTCCCTTACCTTTATACGCTATAACTTTTCGGAAAGCATTTTTTGGTGTTGAAACCATGATCCCAAGATCTGTTTCTGAGCAATGAATACAGTGTGGAAAAGGAAGACCGCAGAGGTAGTTGCTCAAAGGTGAAGCTCAGCCCTTCATAACTGGCTAACTCAATTGAATTTTGGCACTGAGACTACCTACATTTTATTAAAGGTTTTGGAGTAAGGAGGGGGATCTTTCCTTACACAGTGCACAGGCCCTGTGACCCAGCAAACTCAGCTTCTGGTAGCCTAGTATACATACTCCAGGGAGCAGAGGAGATGAGTTTGTCTGGGGCCAAGGTTTATAGAGCAATAGGGCTGCTCAATCACAAAGCTGACTGCATGTTATCAAGGAAAGCTTCAATAATTGTTATAGTCAATTTCAAGTTAAAACAGTTTAGAACTGAAACAAACAAACAAAAAACTAAACAAAACAGTTTTTAAAAATGGAAACTTTCCTCTCCACCCACCAAAAAGGGACAGATTAAAGTAAAATGATTATTTCAGCATGTTGTTAGAAAATTTTACTTCTGCAGGATTTGTGTGGATTAAATGAGATGTTTTTATATTTAATTCCTAACGTTTCCAATTTTTTAAAAAGTTTTATTTATTATTTATACAACATTCTGCCTGCACACCAGATCTTACTATAGATGGTTATGAGCCACCATGTGGTTGCTGGGAATTGAACTCAGGACCTTTGGAAGGACAGTGAGTGTTCTTAACCTCTGAGCTATCTCTCCAGCCATCCCCCCCCATTTTTTTAAGACAGCATTTCTCTTTGAGTAGCCCTGGCTGTCCTGGAACTCACCCTATAGACCAGGCTGGCCTCAAATTTGCAGAGCTCGGCATTTCTCTGCCTCCCAAGTGTTGAGATTAAAGACATGTGACACCACTGCCCAGTAGTATCTTCAATCTTAAAGATAATAAATCTGCAAACCTAGGTATTAATGTATAGAATAGTAAGATGGAAAACAATTTCTCTCTCTCTCTCTCTCTCTATATATATATATATGTATGTATATAGATATAGTTTGTACTTTAAAAAATTTGTTTTAGCTCTTTGAAAAAAAAAGAACTCTCATGTAGATTTTCACAATAGAAGAGTGTGATGCTCTAAAGTAGAAAAGATAAAAATTTAAATATTTTCTCTTGTCCATTTGATGATGCAAATAGTCACGTTCTTCAACACTCAGTGTTAGAGTTTCATAGCACAAAACTGTTAAACGACTCCACCATCAAGAACTAGACAGAGACAGTAGAGTGAAATTTGCGGACAGGTTTCTGTTGAAGGACCCTAGCTCTTCCCATGAGCGCCCTTGCGCTCTGGCTCTCTAGCATCCCCTGCCTATTATTTTCTCGCTCAGACTCTGCTAACTTCTCTACCAAGGCAGTGCAGCTTTCTTAATGCCTTGTGCTTTTAGGCCTTTTTCCTGTTGAGGACATTGCATAGTTTGCAAATTATGTTTATTTGGTATCAGCAGAAAGTGACTTCTTACCAACAAAAGACTTTTCAAAGCCTGTTATTTTTTCAAAGCAAACCCAGGAAGGCCATACTACGTATTTCTCTTGCTTAATTAACATTTTGCATTTAAATTTTCACACAATGTAGCCAAGTATAATTGTAAAATGATACCTTAGGTATGGAATCATATAGATTGGACCATTTTGCTTTTATCTATTTTGTCAGTGAATTATTGAGCAATCATTACATTCTATACTCTTCCTATGTCTTTATATTGACTTTCCCTTGATTGTCATACCAGTGAAATTGTTTAACAGTTTGTACATTATAAGAATAGCGGTTTGTATGTAAGAATACATGTTTTAATATATTTGCTTTTTTGTAAAATCCAGGGAGTAAAAGATATAAACTTTAAATAGGCAGGTTAAAAGCGCTAAAATTTGACATACTTACATGACACACACCCTGCTCATTGAATCTGGTTTTGTTCATTCCAGAAATCTTTACGTTCCTGTGTACATGCTAAATAGAAGAAAATAAAAAAACAAAACAAAACAAAACTGCGAGTCCATAAAATAATTATAGCAAAGAAATCAAAATGTTACTCCAATAAGTAACATTTCCCCCCTGTTTTGCCAAGGCTGGATGATAGCTGAGAAAGTGTAAGCGTAGGAGACACTTCCTCCCTCTTACTCTCCAGCTGTCTCTGCGAGGCCACAGACAATGTGAATGTTTCACCTGGAGGAAGGCAAGCTGAGTAGCACAAAGACTGCAAAAATCACCTAAGTAGAACTCCCAGTTTCCACTGATACATTTTGAGAGGTTAAAGAGTGATGGGGATATCTTCAAAAGTATTATAACACCCAAGTAAAAAATGATTTAGTTTTGGTCACTGAATATGGCGGTTGTGCTGCCTTCAAGCCGAAGTCTGAAGGAAAAGAGCAAATTCCACAAGGTTGGGGGTAACAGTATGGCTAAGAAAAGTTTGAACAGAACCAAATCAAAATGGCCTCGCCTGTGGTCTTCTGGGAAGGTGGGGAGGAGCGGGTGATGGCTTGAGCGAAGAAGGGATGAGATGATGAGATCTGCATTTTGTGAAGATAACGGGGCAGAGTAGCAGGAAAGCCACAGATTGTGTGCATCAAAACAGAATGGGTTTGCGAAAAGAAAAGCAACAGGGGGGATGACTGGAATGGGAGTTTAGCCTCGGGAATGGAAAGAAGCAGGCAGATGGCAAGTTAGAGTATCTCAGGGATTGGAGGCGGGGAGCCCAGAGCTGTGTCTCAAACAATGCCTTGACGTGTCTATGGAAGACTAAGAGCTGTTCTCAGAGATGGGGCTTCAAAGACAACAGATTTGGGAAGAGAGAGAGGTGATGGACCCTCTGGGACATATTTGAAGAGGAACACCCTCTTCAAATGTGTGTGTGGAAATGGCCCTGAACTGTGCAGGAGAGCTGGGAGCTCAGGAAATACTTGGTCTCACTATAAATATGCGAAGGAATTTGAAACAGAACTTTTAAGGCATAAGCAGTGAACTCACTCATGCACACATTTCTGCCTTTGAACTGCTTGATGAAACTTCAGAGAAAGCACTTAAATTCGAGCTTCTGTCGCTGGAATTCAGTCTGTTCTGCATTACCCTGGAATATTGATTGGCATATTTGATTTACAGGCTATCTCATATATATGCTGACTTGAAATGTATAAAAATGTGTGGGACAAGTGGAACTTGACCTCTAAGGCTTAAATTTAACTGTGGCTTAATAGTCCTTCAAATAAGCAATAAGTCTGTATAGTGTGGATAGTTTGTGACTTACAGGAATGTTATTTTTAGGGAATTTGAATCCCTCAAAAACATTTTTAAAAACTAGAAATAAATTATGAGTGGCTGGAACCAATGTAATTGAGTTCACAAAAAAAAAAAAAGAATTTGATTAAATTAACAAAATTATTTAATGTTTCCTGGGTCCTTGTATACTGCCAATGTGTTAAATCTTTGTCTGTTAACTTATTAAATTATTGCTTTATGAACCTTCTGCAGCACTATATACAAATTGAATGTTTTGCCAATATCAATCCCTACTTGTGGTTCTAACAAAGAATTTTCATTCAGGGACAGGTCTTTTTCCTCGGGGAAGTGAATAGAGTCAGTGATTTACTGATAAATCCACCCAGTATATGCATCATCTCTGTCCCATATATCAATGTCACCGGCAACAGCTTGCTCTCCTAAGTGATTCTGCAGTGAATTCTCTGAGACTATTTTGTTTAGTAATCAGATCAAAGTGCCAACAGGCATACCGCTTCGCACCGTATGATCGTCTTCATCTTTAATAGCGTAATTAGTTCATAGACACTTTTAGGGAATGTTTTCCAGTGCTGAAATTTTATCCCACCATATTGGTCTATTTAAAAAAAAAAAAAAAAAAAGCCAGTTCCTGTATCACTCCTGTGCACCAGAACACAGATTGCTTGCTGCATTGCTACATGCTGTATTTAAAGTTGAAATGTTATTCTTGTTTCCAATTAGAAGTATTCTTACTGCGGCTCTTCCTGACTGTCCAGATTTTTAATTTGATATTAATTATCTGAACAGTCTGAGGGACTAAGCAGCCTTTCTGTTTTCTGTTATAAATGGCATCAAACATCTATTCAGAACCCTTGAAAATGGATGGCGAAGCTAATGAGTGAGAGCTTCGTGAAAATTTACGTGGGGGTGAGTGGAAAACTGTAAAGGAAAAGGGCTCCTTTGATGATGACTGACAGCTAATGACAGAGCTTTCCATCTTGGTTTTTAAAAAGGAGATTTTCCTGAGTTCAGTTTCTCAGCTTTGTAAGTTGATCCAGGGAAGGACTTTAGAAGGCAATCGGAAGGACACAGGATTTTTTTTTTTTAATAAAACATTAAGACAAAGAAAAGTTTTTTTGAATGAGATTTTAAAAACAAGCTATTGATTTTCTTGTTGCGTTTTCAGTGCAGGCATTTTGGCAGCCCCCGCTGCAGGCTTGTGCCTCTGTAGAAGCGTGTTGTGCTATGTACCTAATCTGCGTAAGGAATTCTACTTGCAGCATATTTTCCTTCAAAGGCTTTGCATTTCTGCATAAAAAGCTTATTAATTATTTGTAGCTGCTTGTCATCATGTTCTGATAATAGAAGGCTGGTCAAGGATAATAATTACCACTTCACCTTTTTGGATCATATATATCCACCATTCCTACTGCAATATGACCCAAAGCATCTCTCTTCTCCCTGTACACAGGAGCAAAAGTGCAGGCACATCATTTATTGATAAGACAAAAAGAATGTAATGAAATTATCAATGTTCTTGAATTAATTATGAACATGATTAAGAAAGCTAAAATCTCAGGAGCCAGGATCTCATTACCCATTCAGTCTTAGGGATTGCTTTCATTCAGCTAGGCAAAAAGGCTTTGAGCAGCCCTACAATTGCCTTTCTCTCATTTATTTGTGCTAGAATTAAGGTTTATTTGTTTTCTGTTTTCTCCGTCTTCAGATTGTTTCTCTGTCTTCATCCATTTAACAAACTGTTTCCTCCTGTATCTCACAAAGAAGCACCTCCAGGGCCTGTATCATCTCTGCAGCCTACACACCTTCCTTGAGTATATGTCTCTCATTCTGCTGGAGCTTCTAAATATCTCTCAAGGTAAGTCAAGATTGTAGCCAAAAAGTTCTTTCAGATTTATGTGTGCAGCTATACAACAGTTCTGTCTGAGACCCATGCAGCCAGGAGTCTTAATGACATCATTATTACGCTGTCTGTACTGGGCTAGATTTTCCTCGGAGCCTCAGTGTGCTATTAGGAACCTTCCTTTCTGTGCGAATGATATTTGCTCAGGGTGGGAAAGTGATTCAGAGCTGGGGGGGGGGTTACATTTTTGTTCCGTTCAGTTTGCAAGAATAGTGGGAATAAAAAAAAGCGTAAGAAAATCTCTTTTAGCTTTATATTTCATGTACACATATTCTGAGGGCTCTGAAATACCCAACCTTTCATCCTTGATAACAGAATCGAGAAGGGTATCTGAATGTTATATCCTAGCTGGGTTTGATTTTTTTTAACGTCCAAATGTTATTTTTTTATATTATAAGACTTAAATTTTGGCATTGCAGTGTTCAGTGCAGAGGAACACCACACTGGTGTTTGTTTGAAAATGTTTTGGAATTGTCCTGGTAACCCTTGACTAAACTGAGTTTTGCTTTTTTTTTTTTTTTTTTTTCCTTAAAAAAAAAAAAAAAAAAAAAAAACTAATTAAAGGTATAAGTTGTTTTTCTTTTCTTGAAGAAACCAATGCTAGTTTGATGGCAAACTTTCCCGAAATTTGATGACAGGTCATTTGTAAGAAGGGTTATTGGCAAAACCAGTAAAATGCTGCCAGCATGCAGTTTACAGTCTCACAGGGTTTTTTTGTTGTTTTTTTGTGATTGCAAAGATAGCATGCTTGCATGTTATTTTGCCTTAAATATGAATATGAGGCTCATGTTCTTCTATAAGACAATCACATATTTAAAAAAAAAGACAGAATAAAAGAACTGTCACTTTAGGCCACTGGATAAACACTATATCCATCAATCCCAGTTTTCTTTAAAGTGGTGATTTAATATGACTGTTAAAATATCTAGGCATTTAAATGCATATGATCATTAAAAACTAAAGCATTGTAGAGCAATAAGTGACAAGCTGACTTGATTGTAGCACATGAAACAAAGGTGTCCCTCTCTTAAAACTTAAGATTCACTCCAACATTTGTTTGTTAAAAGGTTCTGTTAGAACATAACAAATATACTGAGATAACAAAGGGAAAAGGCTGCTTGATTCTTTCTGCGAAGCACAGCCTGTGGTCATAATATTTAGACAATTATGTATGATGCATTAGAATGTTCGTTTCTTTTATAGCAAATACCTAGGACACTGAAATATCCTGCTTGAATACTATGTTGTTTATGAAGACAACATCTTTAAATATGGGGAGAAGTCAGAGACTTTTGTCCTTCCGTAGTTCCTGATGCCTCCTTTTGAATTTTATTAATTTAATAAGCAAGCAGCTGCTATGACTAGTTAAGTATAATTGCTAGATGGTGTCAACTTCATTCTTAGGTTAGCTAAGTTGATGTAAATAGGCGATTTCATTTGCAAGTGTCAAAAATGCAAGATGCCAATTCTTCCTTTTGGCTTCTAACAAGGAAAGCAATAAAAATAATTTTCTAACTTGATGAGCCTGAATGTTAGGGGGAGAAAAAAAAAGCCAAACATGTTTCCATAGAAGCTCCTTGTAATTCATCCCTTTCTGAGAAAATGGAAATCTCTCTGAATTTCTTTTGATATACTTTTCGTATCTTATCAACAAGAATATCCTGCATGCCATCTCTACATGAGAGAACAAGAATCCCATGTTGCGCTCTGCAGGGGATGTCCATCATGGTGGTTCTCTAGGGGGCCGCCTGCACCCCAGCAGGTGGAAGCGATCAGGTGAAACAGTTTGGAAGCTCAAAGTGACGCAAAGAGTGGAGGCTGAGACAGTGAAGGAGAAGAAGGAGTGCTTGTCTCACAGAAGAGTTGGGACACACACTCTCATTTGCTTGTTACTATCAGTACATTTTCAGACAATACTTTAAAAAAATCATTAATACCACAGTGAACTAGATGCAATTAATTCATAGCACTGTTGATCAACTTCTTAAAAAGCTGCCTCAGAGCAGTGTTGAAATGGTCATCTCAGGAAATCAAGATGCATGTTCTTACTCACCAAAATTAACTGCTAGAACTATCCTGGATTCGTGCATTGTCACTAATTTGCATTGCAAGAAAGTGAAATGACAATTCTACGAGCCAGCAGTGGCTTCACTAAGTATAGAGTGTGAAATTCAACAATAACAGTGGAAAAGTTGAAATATTTATCTAATTTTTTGAAGGTAACTTTATGTGGAAGGAAAATAAAACAGGGAAGATTTAGCAGATCACACATGGCTCTGATGAAATTCAGCGCTCAGCTGAGTGCTGTGCTATTTGGTCATAATACTGACAGAAAGGTGACTAATTTCAAGTCTCATTGTCATGGAAACAAAAACTTCCACCCAAGTCAATATAAGTAATCTCAAATATTTAATTATTTAGTGTACCAGCACTGTTTTTGTTCGCATAGTTTGAATTAGTTCAAATAGCCACAAAGCCCCAAAATCTTGTATGTATGTGGAGTTCTACATATTTACAGAGACTTCTGTTTGAAAGGAGTGAAGTAGCTAGGAAAAAAAAGCATTAGCAGACGTAAGGAGATTTCAATTCGGTATCTACTTGTGACCTTGAGTCAAGAGCAAAAGCTCTTGAAGCCTCAAAGTTTGCACTCTGTAGAATAAGTAGGGGAAAGTGGTAATTTTTAAGGCTTCTTCAGGCACTGAAATTGTACTCTGTGTTTCCAGCCGCCGGTGTAAATGTATATGAAATATGTACTCACACAGATGCTCATTTGACTGCATTAGTAAGCCTGACATTTGTCTTTTGTGTTATTTTTACGAAATGTGAAGATGAGAGTAGACACTTTTTATAGAATATAAAGCCTACCACACTGTCTTGCTGATCCTCATGTATCCGACATCCTTGTTAATTTCTGAAACGAACGGCTTAATTTGCTCTTAAACTCTTCTCCATTTGTGTTTGTGCTGATCTGTGCCTATAAACAGTGGGCTTTGCTTTCCTGCAAGTGGATCTTTAACAAAATTCCCATGTGTGGAAAAGGAGACTCATTTCACGTCCACATTTTTCACAGCACGGTGTTCGGTCTTTGCAAATTGCTAACAGGCTCATTAAGTGCCTGCTTGTAATCAACTGAGTGAACATGGAATTGAGAATTGTAGCTAAAAGTAGATTTTTGATGTAACTTTTTGGTCAGCAGCATGCATTCTGTGGTCTTTCAGAGCAGCAAGGATTTTTTTTTTCCACTCTGCAAAGGGTGAGAAGGGGTGCTTGACAGTTCATCTCTTGCCAGGAAGTTTAAGGACTGGCAGAGCATAGGGAGAGATGGAGGCCGGATGGAATGGGTCAGGGTGTTCGGAATGGGTTAAGGAGAACTACCTGCTTGAGATGGATTTAAATCAGTAATGGATCATCTCATAAAGCTGCTGTTACTAGATATTAGCCTGCTATCTCTGTCCTTCGATAGCACAGATAAGAATTGCTTACCGCAGAGAAGGTTCCTAGAGGACAGATATGGTTTCCTGTACCTCAGGGAGTAAAAAGCCATACTGCTGGATCAGTGACTTTTCCTAACAGCAAGTAAATTCAGGCCTTATCAACTTACAGCACAAACTGCACTCATGTTTTATTATTCTCATTAGAGATTTAAGGACTAATTCCAGTTGTTAGCGCTTAGCAGTTTAATGTTTTCCATAGATAAGAATTAAGATTCTTCTGGGGGGTGTTTTTATTTGCTAAAGCTTGCAAAATATAATGCGGCGATGCACTTACTGTGATGTAAGGCAGTGGGCTTTTCTAAATATCCTGCATGTTTTTAAGGCATACATTTAAAATTTAAATCTAATGACTGAAAATTTCCAAAGTTGGACTCACACCCATTGGACTGAAACATGACTGACTGTCTTTGAGAACCCAAATCATCCCTCCCCTTAGAAATTAGGCTCAAAGGGGCTGGACTTGGTGCTGTCATGGCTTTGTTTTCTACTGTGTGTTTTCTCAAAGAACATTCACTTAAGCAGGACCAAATCGGGCTGAGAGTAGGTTGGGTAATCATTGTGTCACTTCTTTAACAGCCTTCCAGTAAACTGTGAACACTCCTATCTACAGCGATTCTCCTTAAGACTCTTAAAGTGAGAGGAAAAAAAAAAGCATAGAAAATTTAAAATATTTGTAGGATAAAATTATTAATAGAATTAAAGATTAATGGTTAGAGAAAACTTTTAGGTTATGGTTTGTTGAAGTTAGTTTCACGTGGATGTAACAAGCCCATTCCTCACCTTGTGTTCTTGGAATTACTTTCAGATGTCTCGTTACCTGCGGTACACAGCTGTATGATACTTTTAAAGTGGCTGGATTTTAATAACGTGAGACACAAATACTATTGTAGTCAGCTTTGGGGCATCAGGCAATGTAGAAGGAATTGTGCCACATATCAATGGGAAGTGTTGTCATTGGAAGGAGTCATTGGTGTCCACTCTGACATCCATTCTTGGAAAGATGCCTTTCCTGGTAGAAAGCAACTCGAGTGGAGATGAGAGAAGAGCTGGCAAGGCTGTAGCTAAATGGGGCACCTGTCTATCACCCATGAGGCCTTGGGGACGATCTCTCGCAGAAGAGAGAAAAAGAGTCTTACTGTGAGGCAGATCGGGAACTCTGAATATACCTAGTAGGTAGGACTGGCCATATAACAACAGTAAAAGTAGCAACTCAGCTTCATTATGTGCTTGGCACCAGGCTAGACATTCTAAGTGCAGGATCTTTTATATATCAGTTGTTTTAAAGGGAATTACCCATGCGTTAAATCTACCTTGTAAAAATTTTAAGACAGAGAGACCTATTGCAGCTAATGTTTCCATTATTCCTGGCTTCCCGGGCTTTGTGCATGTTTACACCCCAGATTGGTTTTCTTCCCCTTTTAACTAGTGATGCTGTATCTGCCAGAAAAATTTAACGTGCTTGTTTCAGTTACGTTAGTGGGTGCAACCCCCATACAGGAAATAAATTTATTATGAAGAATTCCCAGTAGAAGCCTTGGAAAACTTACACAGGGCTGTGCTGTGTCCAAAATGCTGTTCAGTAGGTTTTCCAAAGCGCCCAGGTAACAGCTGGTGCAGGCCATGTGCCAGCCCTGACAGCCCATATGCTCTCTTTAGTGCAGTAATTATCTCAACACAAAACTCTGATAGCCTAGTCTACTGGGTCCAGTTTCCCTAGGTTAAATTGACTCAGTGGCTTTGTTAGTAAGTTCCTTTGGCACAGTCTGAACTTCATCAAGAGTTTAAGTATTGGGATAGGCTTCAAAGACCAATATGACTGCTACTTTCAAGACAGGTGGCTTATTAACCCTGAGAGATTCTAGGTGGCAGTTCATTAGGCTGCCGCCCTGTCGCAGCAATGCACTGAAAAGTCTGTCACGCTTTCTAGCAGGGACCTGGCTAAAGCATGGCTGGCCACTCACTCATCTGTTTGGGAAATAAGAGTTATTTTGTGTTTCAGATCTAAGGCAGGCATGTGACTTCTTCCAGTGGAGATGTTGGGGCAGAAGAGGCTGGGGTAGGGAATTGTCGAGTGTGAGAAGAGATGAAAAGATGTGAGGCATAGCTGCACAGGGCATCTCAGGGACGACTCTTCTCATGTCTATTTCTCTTGCTGTATGCAACCTCAGAAATATTTTTTTTTTGTGTATAAAATTCACATGTTGGAGAACTGAAGTCCACTCTCCCTCTCTTCTTTTCTCTCGCCTTCCTTCCCTTCTTTTCTCTCTCCCTCCCTTCCTCCCTCCCTTTCTTTCTTCCTCCTTTTTCCTGAGAAATACAAATGTTTCCAAAGTTGTGATTGCACTAAAACCATAAATGCAAGTCTGTAGTCAAATTGCTGGTGAAGGTTTTCCTCCGATGAGTTGTGGTGACTTTGGAGCTGTTGCATGGTATGGAACCCCAGACATCAGCCACAGATGCTGAGGCTTACGTGGACTGAAGGGATATCACTCTTTTCACTTCTTTTCTGCCTGCTGTTCCTAGGAGATGTAGCACACACCCTGAATGATGATGACTAAGGCTTGTCTGGACATGATTGATGCCAGGCTCAAGTTTAACCTCCCTTCTCATCTATTCATAAGGTGACACCAAAATCATATTCTTAGCAAGAGGACCGGACAGCTAGATATATTGGATGAGTATATGAGCTGATATTGTACATGAAGCCTGTGGGAGCAGGAGGAGTGGCTGCTTCTCAAATGGACCATTTTTGAGGGAATAGTTTCAGACACCCCAGAGAGGAGTAGCTTGGCCCATTTAAACAACTAACCATGACATAATTAGTTTATGTCTAATTATGGTCTTGAGTCCATAAACAAGGACTCAAGAAAAACATGTCCACCTAATTTGCCAGTGTACTTTAATTTCTCACTTGTAAATGGAATTCTGAGGTAGAAAGAAATAAGAAGAATAAATGGAATGAAAATTCTAAGTGGGTCAGGCTTTTATGTACATAGTACATTCTGGCTAGCTGACACCTGGGTTCTTTTTTCTTTTCCTTCTTTCTTTCCTTCTTCCTTCCTTCCTTCCTTCTATTTTCCTATGTATTTTCTGGTTCTGAGACATCTCTTTCACTCCTGTAACTTGGCACAATAGATGGACACACACTTAATGATGCTCATTAAGTTCCCCCTAAATAAAATAGTAAGTAGACTGGAATGATTTCTTTTTTGTGTGGAAATGACCATAACTGTAAATGCAAGTGTGTGCTCCGGGAAGGAGTGTGGGGGTGGGAACAAGGTGATCTTCTGCACATTGGAACCATTCTTGTAGAAGACCTGATCTTATCATTGTCAATTCGCAGTTGAAAAGATGCTAGCGAGATCCAGGGTACCCAAATCTCTTTCAATGATCAAGACTGTGAGCAAGAGTAAGTATTGAAAGTTAGACTGTAGGTTGAAATTGGTAATTCAATGTCATTGCATTGTATTTTCAATTAAATAAAGCAAATTATAGTTCCAAAGAGTTTCTATTGAAAGCTAGATCAGCCATTCAAAAAAACCCAAACACGAACCTTTGTTATTTCGTTTTCAACTACAGGTAGTTATACTTCTAAAGTCATTATTTATATGTTGTCAGCAGTGCTCACCAAATTTATTGACTTGTACATTATTCTTTGCAAATAAGTTCTGGCTGCTCTCTGCATATTATAATTAAAACGACAGGGACTTTAATCATTTATGAAATTTTAAACTACATACTGAATATAAATGTATCATTCAATGTGATAGAATGAATTAAATTTATCACTGTCAAATAACTGTATAAAAGATGAAATATCTTCCATCCCACATCATTAACTTACATAAAAAAGACCCTGCTTTGCAAGCAATGTAATAATGCTTTTATGGTCTTTTAAGGACACATTGAAAACAGACATTTGGCATACACAAGAAAAAGTGCTTTTTTGACCAAAAAGTTAGTATCCAATTCTACCTGGGAAGTTGCAACTTCTGTTTGGTGATGAAAAGTAGCTTTTCCCTAGACAGAAACGAACAGTCAGTGTTTCAGGTCTTCTGTAAAAACATGAAACATTCTATCAGCATGACAAATACCCATGCACAGATAAAATGAAGTTATGGCAAGTCAGGTCTTTAAAGCAAAGATCCTAGCTCTAGGTTGAAGGGCAATATAATCCAGAAGGTTAACTGAAATGTTTGTCTAGAGTAGGGAAGTTACCGACACCTAGTTAGTTCTCCATCTTTTCTCTATGTCTACACACAATGTCAATATCCTGATATCTAAGGAAAACACAAAAGGTTCAAACAACGTTTCTGACTATTGCTTTCACCTTCAATTTCATTACCCTCATCTTAGGTGATATTAGATTGTATATGAATTTTACTAGGAAATTTCATACCAAAACTCCTAAAACATCAAAACCTCTACTAATGACTGATTGTTTCGGGGAAATACATGGCATAGACTTTAAAATTTTTCTCTTACTTCATGTCTTTCTGAATTTCAGTTATTTTCCCCATAGTTCTTGATAGTCATCCTTCGTAGGCACAGCATCTATTAATTCATTGGCTCATTAATTTGCCAAGTGAACTTGCATCAAGCCAGACAGAATCGGATACAGGTGCAAGGGCACATGTGTGTTTATGTGTGTGTGTGTGCGCATGTGTGTAAGAACTGTTTGGGGAGCATGATGGTAATCACAGTTCTTCTTCCTGAGGACTATAATGGGATACAAGGCTCGATAAAATCTGAAATAAGTATGTGTTTATAAACATATGAACTAAACCTAAGTTTTGGGGAAAAGTATCAATTACAATAGTAAGTTGATAAAATATCCACAGTTTGGTGTATCTTGTCTAATCACAGTTCTACAATTTCACATAATTTTCCCACCAAGTGGGAGAAAACACATCATGAATATAAGGAAACAGTTGCTGTTTTGTCTCAGGCCATCCAACATGTTTTCAGTTATGTTAAAAAGCAAGAAAATATCAATTAGGGTATGATGTGTGAGTATGAGAGTCCAAACACAAGAGTTTCCAGTGTGATCAGTGAAACTGTCATCAACATCGCTTTGTCTTTTCAACAAGAATTTTAGACTGCTTATTTGGGAGAGCAGTCAATATTATTAAGTTTCCCCTTTTCTCCTTCAATAGAACTCTTCCATGTGGCACCAGAATCTAAGAAAACTGATGCAGTTTGGAATTTTATATAGTCTATGTTAGCTATGTAATATCTGATTGATCTATAGTTACTTGAAAAAAAATAAATATAGTAAAAATATGTTGGAGAGAGGAGTACAGGAAGGAGCAAGAATAAGACTTGGGTCTGTATAGCTAGCACACATTGTGTGTGTGGCCCGTCCTGTCCAGCCATGACTTACTTCTTAATGGCTGACTAGCAACCATTGTAGTTCATTGTAGTTCTTTTATAAGAATAACATTAGCTGTATTCTAAGCAGCGACCCTGAATAACAAGAGATACATTAAACTGACTTGGAGTGAGGGAAAACACACATACACAAAAACCCTCAGAAATTATAGCCAATAATTTAATGACATAAGTTAAACTAAACTTTTTTTTTAAATAAAAGATGGTTTTATCATGAAATTCAGAATTTCCTCTCAGTGTGTGGGGTCCTGTCTGTGAAATATATTTTTTTATGAATTTCTTCTTGTTTGAAAAATGGCTTTGTTACTTTCTTTGTACTCTTTGTTGTTGTTCATACTTTTTTGTTTGTTCGTGTTTTTTTTTTGTTTGTGTTTTTTGTTCATTGTTTTTTTTTGTGTGTGTGTGTGTGTTTATTTTTACACAAGAATGTTTTTCTGGCTAGCCTACTTTGGAGGCTAACAACAGACACTTTTTAATATTTACCTCATCACTAAGAACCTAAGTGAAAATGATCAGTGTGTATGAAGTCTTCTTGTGGAAATGCTTTCCCAAGATGCTAACAGGAAACAGTTACTTTATAGACCTGCCACTGCATGTGGTGGTAGTGGTTTTGAAGTAACAAAGCACTGCACAAGATGAGAGAGAGAGGGAGAGAGACATATTATCAGTATCTCTTTCTAGTAGCTTTGTGACAAGATCTTTATATTGAGAGAGTTTATTAGGTTTGAAATATAATTTTCAGAAAGTTCCCATAGAGTCAGAGGAAGGTGTATTTGTTAAACTCGGCATCCCTCCCCTACCCCCATCCCCATCCCCACCCCCACCCCTGTCCCCCCTGTTCCTCAGTATCATTGTAGAATAGAAGGTGAAGCTGTATTCCTTGGTGTGCTGTTTAAAGTCAAGAGCAGCAATATTTAGCACAAGCTTGGGCAACCTTGTTTGAAATCCATGCCGCCCCTCTCTGGTGTTCTGATGTGCCTTTAGGGGACGCTCGCCTGTTTGTAGTTTGTTTTCTTTTGTTTAAGGCTTCAGCTCCTGCATTGACTAATGATTATATAGCAGTAAACTCGTCCCTGTTAAATTCAGTAGTGATGCCTCAAACGCATTTTTCCCTTGTGTGACATAAAACAATAAAATGACTAGACAAACCCCTTTTGAGGAAGAATAATCCTTTGTTTAAAGAAAAGAACAGGCCCTAGTGCCAGAGGGTGGAGAAATCAAATCAAAGCCTTATCTAATTGATAAAAAATAAAACAAGTAGTAATCTGAAATTTTTTTCGGTGATTACTTCTTAAAAATGGTTAATAGCACAATGTTTTTATTCGTGCATGCCTCTTTATGATGTCAACCACACAGTATTTATTTAGCTCAGTGTTACTTGATTGACAGCCTTTGCTCTTGGATATAAAGACTAAATAATGAGCCTGTTTCTTAGAATGCTTTTGCCAGTATAATTTATCGGTAGAATTTTGGTGAGACGGTTGTATTTTATTTATTTGAAGGGAGCTAAGCATCTCATTCTCCTCACACATTTTTCTTTAATAAAAATTGAAACAGTGCATTTCGAAAGATAGTGTATGTTTCAGGTTTAACTAAAAATTAAAGCAACCAATAGATTTACATAATGCACAGTCCTAGCTCTTAGCTTTACCAATGCCAAGTCCAAAGAATCTGAACACACCATTTAATTGTGCTCCCTGCAATTTTTTTAATGAGACTTGTGGCCGTGATTCCAAGTGATAAATTCTTCTTGATTCGCCTCCAGTTGTCACTGGCCAAACCTCAGGGAATGAAAGATTAGTTACGGTTGCAAAAGACTTATTATTTTAAACTGGAGAATTTTTAATGTTCTTAACTCAATTAAATAGAGAGTGAAAAATCTATCAATAGTGTCATCAGTTTATTAGAGAAAAAAAATCTTCTAAATTTTAATTTAGCTGTAGCTGGTGCTCAATTTCTGCCTTTAACTTAAAAAATAGAATAAGACTGTATAAAATTAGAGTTGAATCTGGTGTCTAAATGTTGCATCACTAAACATAACAGTGCCTTGTGATTTAAACAAAGATTTCAGTCAATGAGTGGGTTTCAGACCTTTCCAGTTTTTAGCAGCATTTATCTTTTATCACCAAGTGCTTGAATCATGGAATGGAGCTGTACACTACTTTATACAGGCTTGCTTCAGGAGTGAGACTCACATACATATTTATAATTCAGCTTTTAGCCCCAGATTTCCAACCTCCAAGAAAAAAAAAAAAGTTTTCTTGTTAAGTTTAGGCCATGAATCTTAGAGATCCAGGCCACAAAATTGTCCAAGTTGGCCCCAAACACAGGTGCTCCCAGTTTGAACATCATGCCTGGCTTTTCTGCAGAGAAACTAAATGAAAGCAACTTCAAACACAGGTGCAAAATCCCGCATCTGTGAGGGACAGCCTGAAACCATGGATTTCTCCTGACCGTTTTCAGCTTGTAAACCTCATCGTCCGTGGAGCACCTGTGTCAGAACCAATCAGGGATGTGTATAAATGTTACC
Source organism: Psammomys obesus (assembly GCF_907164565.1). Classification (NCBI taxonomy): domain Eukaryota; kingdom Metazoa; phylum Chordata; class Mammalia; order Rodentia; family Muridae; genus Psammomys; species Psammomys obesus. The sequence continues at coordinate 41,762,575 of NW_026591086.1, forward strand.
AACACCTACACATCATTACTTATTCATCAACATCAGCATCAAATAGGGTTGCAAACGTGCGACGGTGCTTTCTGGGCTTGGCTTTGGACTGTAGCGATGCTTGATGCTGACACTTGTGTTCGTTTGCCTGATGGTTGATGAAAAGTACAACACAGAGAGAAGAAAAGAAGGGCATTTCAGACGTAAGACCCTACAGTCATTGGAACATCAGCTCACTTTCTGACCTTTAAATCTAGACGCTTTGGTTCGAAAAATGGAGAACACACAATAGGTTCAAAGGCGCTGATTGCCTAAAGCCCCAGCGGGAGGCATCTTGCCTGTCAGGGTGTTCATTTGTGCAGCCAAGTCCTTCTTGGTGGACACTCCCTTCCTCACCGTTGGACTTGCACTCAAAGAACGTGTGTCCGAAGCCACGTGTGACTAGGTTTGCAATCGCACTAGCTCAGGCTTGCAGCAGAAGCAGCAGGACTCAAGTCCCAGCCAACTCCACAGGCCTGTGGGTTGGTGGCTTTGTATTTGCCTCTGGGCCTTCCTGCACAGGGCTGGGGGCGGGAGGGGGCTGTCCTGGCTGTCAGGAGCTTTTGGAAACCATTCCTTCTCTGACAATTTAAATTTATGTGGTTTTTAATTGTCTGTAAACAAAGCCTTTTAAATCTAACACTAACTTTCCAGTCGAGGTCAGCTGGCATCCAAAGAGATGAGATGATTGCTGATTTAGTCCTCAGATTTTCTAAATCTAAAAAAAAAAGAAAGAAAGAAAGAAAAAAGAAAGAGAAAAACAAACAAAAAAACAACTCTCAATCATTTTATTGTCCTCCAACCTACAATAGAGATACACAAAACACACAAATCACTTGGCCCCTCCCTCTACTTTGAATGAATAGATAAAAACCCATCTGTTTTTTTATCTGTTTGTTTCAAAGGCCAAATTTGTGTCCTTTGTAAAAAAAAATAATAATAATAATAAAGGCCCCCATCATACAACTTTCTGCCAAGTGGCTAAGAGAATTGACCAACAGGCTTTGGGATTTTAAGTCATGGATGGTAGCAGTTGGGAAACTTTCAGTATATTTTGGCTTTAAAGGGTCATGAGGCGAAGGCCCTTTATTCTGTGAATGAGCAAGAACTTAAGATACAGTTTGATAAATATGTACAGATTGGTTCAAAAACAATGACACATAAAAAAAATAAAAGTAGCAGTATAGCAATAAAATCTGGGGAAAAGTGCAGCAGAAGTGTTAGTTTTCAATAGGTGCCACACAATAGGCTATATTCTTTCAAAACTGTGATTTAATACCCACACAGACAAATGCTTGGCTGCAGGTCCCTGGCTCTTGTGTGTTCCAGAGAGCCCAGGGCACTCTGCAGCACAGAGAGAGCGCCTGGCTGTGCTGTTTCAGCCCACACACTCAGTGCTGTGGCTCTCCCATTTCTCTGAGAGCCAGTTCTGTCTTTGCCACAGTAAGAGAAAAAAACAAAACAAAACAAACAAACGAAAACATCTTGCCAATGAGGAGAGGCATGGAGCTCTTAGGGAAAGGATGTGAAGAAACCACAGATCACTGCGTGAAGGCAAGAGCTGTCACTGCTGGGGAAACTGAAGACAAACATGGGCACACATGTCTGTTTTTAAGCAATGCTGGCTCAGTGCAGAAGACATAGAATTTTCAAATATTCATTTCATTGTGTTCTATGCGCTGTCTGTTCCCACTTGGAAACAGAACCTCAAAGCACAAAACAGTAGCAAAATCCTTTTGTTATTTGTATGTATCTATGTATATCTATGTATATATGTATATATACAACTGAGTATCTGAGTATCTGTGGCTACAAAGGAAGGATTGATTCTTTTCCTTCTATTTTGAATTTTTAGGTAAGTGAGTGGTAAGGAACACACCTGTATTTTCAGGAGAGAGAGAGAACTTAGTCTTGGCTAATTACATGACCTTTATTTGACAAATTTTCAAAATCTATATAATGGGAACTATAATATATTCCAGGTGAGATTAAACAGAGATTAAAATAAGATAATTGAAGACATAAGTTCTTCACCACCCAGCACATGTTTGCATGGAAAACATTGTACACCAAGGAACAAGTTGAGAATAAAACTAGTAAAAGGGGAAAGGAAAGAAACTGGTCAAAGATTTTTTTAGAGAGCAAATCTCTAAAATATAAAATCACGAGAGCCAAGTTAGGACTCACAAAATAAGACAGGCAGCAACTCCAAGTATGACATTGCCTGGCTCAGGAAAAATAGAATTCAGTGTTTATAAAACACTTTATTATGAAGGACAGACATTTGAAATGTAGTAGATTGATTTCTTGGGGCAGGGCTGAGGAAGTTTTAAGTCCCCAAAATGTGAGGAACAGTGCGTGAAAGCTTGAGCCGTGGGCAGAGGGCACAGGCACAGCTCTGGAAGGCGGGAGGGTCCCATCCCCATCCGTCTTCCGGGCTTTGTTCAGATGCAAACCGTCTACATCACTGACTTGACCGACTTTGAGGATGCAAGAGCTTGAACTGTTCTGTTAAAAAGTCACTCTCGCTTCCAGAATGAACATGTCCAGAAAGTCACATCCATCCTCGGGCGTCACAGGACCCCAAGGCAAGTTTATGAATTCACTCAGCTAGTTTTATTGAGAGAGTAACCAAGCATAAGGTGCTGTGCAGGACACCGAGATGAAACAGGAGCCTCTTACAACATTTCCCTTGGTGCCTCTCTTTCTATTCAGACCCAGCTGGTAAACTACTTTTCATCTTTTCTGGTCCTGATCTTTTTCTTTTTCTTTTTTATAGAAAATTCCAAGGAAACAAAAGTAGAATACTGTAACAAATGCTGTTAACACATCAACCCGAGACTCTCTGCTGTTTCGCTTATAGTCTGTTGGATCATGTTCAACTCTTACAGATGAACCCTGCATTTCTGCCTCCATTACTATTTTGATTTTGACCACAGCATTCTTCTTTTTTAATTGAAAATGATTTTTATATAATGTATTCTGACCATAGTTATCCTGCCTCCTCTTCTCCCATATCCTCCCCATGTCTCCACCTTTCTAACTCCCATGCCTTCTTTATCAACCCCTTTAGGAAACACACACACACACACACACACACACACAGGAATAAAACAAAAACAAATAAAAAACCAAGAACAATCACGAGAAACACGTACACATACAGACACCCAGAACACAAACAAAATCTATGAAAACACAAGCAAAAGAACAGTAAGATTTTTTTTTAAATGCCCAAAAATTGCATAAAGCAGTATGCAACAAAAAATATACAGAAATACCGTTGAGTTCATTTTTTGTTGGATATCTACTCCTGGATGTGGGCCCTGCCCTTAACTGTCTATCCAATGAGACTATTGGAGAAACTAGTTTTTCCTTTGGGAGTAGTTGTGAATTGAAGATAGCTTCTTTTCCTTAGAGATGGGCTCATGTCCACTCCCTCTCAGCTCTGGGACCCCAACTGGCTTGGACCTGTACAGGCCCTACGCTTGCTGCCATGGTTTCTGTGTGAATCAGGCTTGTTGTATCTGAATGACACTGTTTCTTGGTAGTCTCCATCCCCTCTGTTTCTTACAATGTTTGTGCCTTGTCTTCTGTATGGCTCTCTGAGCCCCGGGGGGAAGGGGATTTGATGGAAACATCCCGTTTTGGACTGAATGCTCACTCTCTGTACATTGTCCAGTTGTGGGTCTCTGTATTAGTTCCCATCTCCTGTAGAAGGACACGTCTCTGATGAGGGCTGAGCAAGACACTGATCTAAGGGTATAGTAGAATATATTACGAGTCACTATATAGCCATGTTCTTTTGTCAGAACAATAAGATTTGGTTTCCTCCTAGGTCCATGGTCTATCTAATCTCAGATTTGTGGCCACCTGAGCACTGTCATGCATGGGTTCAATCTCACGGAATGGGCCTTAAATCCGATCAAATAGTGGTTGATTGCTCCCACAACTTTTTTGTTGCACCAGGCTATCATGATGTCACCATTGTAGATCAGAAGTTCTGTAGCTGGGTTGATGTTTACCTTTCTGCTCTGGTAGCATGCAGAGTACCTCCTCGTACCAGTCAGAGGTGCTGAAAGCTCTAGTTAGGCACCAGCTCAACTTCTCTGTATCATCAATTGGTGCAGAGCAGTCAATAGGCTTGGCAATAGCTTGGGTGTTTGGGGGTTTCCATGATTTATTTTAGCCAAGAACTCAATAAGATGCAACTCATTCTTGGGACTGGAGGTTTTACTCCCTGTAGAGAGATGTCTGGCTGGGACTTTGTTTACCCTATTATTTGGTAACTCCATTTAGATTTCTTTAATATCTGTATATATTTTAAGAAGCTTCCACTGTAGTAGGTTTCCATAAGGCCCCACAAAAGCCCCTTACTGTTAACTGCCTCTCTGTGTTTTCCCTTCCTTATTTCCATCTTTTCTCCCCACAGATTGAGAGCCATTGAACTACAAAGGCAGAGGGAAAACTTATGATCTTGCTAAAGGAAACAAAATAGAAAGCCTTTTTTAGGTTAATAGGAAAACAATTCTTTAAGGGTAAATATTTATTTACCTATTGAGACAGGGTCTCAGGAAGCTCGCATAGCTCGGACTAAGCTGGAACTTCTGTTCATACTGTCTACCTCCCAAACTATCATGTCTGGGTTATGTAGTTCTGGGGCTATAACCCAGAGCCTCACGCATACCAGCCAAGCACTCTACCAACTAAACCACATCCACAGCCAAGTTATTTACTCCAATAATAATATAAATAACTGACATCTGTTTAGCATGCCCATGTGCTCCAAACTGATAGGTTCTCAGTGGTAAGGGAGTATAGAAATCTGTTTGCAAAGGCACAAATACATTACAACGTGAGTGAAATAAAAAAGTAGCTATGTTGTTCTATCGTGGTGGGTACAATAGAAACCCAAGCAAGTACATACTCACTTATACTCTTACAGATGTATTCCAAAGAGTCATTGCACAAAGAGAGAACCCTGAGTTGAGAGGAGTCAGGCTAATCTTGAGAAACCAGTAGGCTACCAATGGAGGGGTATAGAAATGGAAAAGAGACTTAGGCTCCATTTAGGGAAAGATGGAAAAGAGTCACATAACTGAGAATCATCACTGTGTCTGGAAATAGCAAAAAAAGTTTGTAATCCAACTTAGAAGACCAGATAGAGAAAGGAATTTCCTTAGCTAACAAAAGAGTTTGAACTTCAGGCAAAACAGACTGAAGAGTTTTAAGCTAGCCATTCGCTGGCAGTTTTGCACTGCGGAGCACTATTTTGGTGGGAAGGCAAAAGATGAATTAGAAGGAAGGGAGATTAGAGAAAGGGATGTAATTAGGACACTTTCACAGTACTCCAGTCTAGACATGACAGAGGCCTCGTGTGCGGCAGTGAGAGCAGAGAGGAGACAGATCAGAGATATATTTAGGAAGCTGATTGGGGACGACATGCCTGATTAATGGGAAGGAGAGAGGAAGAGACAATGAGGAGCCCAGGTTTGGGGCTCAGGCAATTGGGGACTGTCATTCTGTGTTGTAGGAAAAATGGAAAGAGGAGTAGTTAATGGGAAGATGATGGATTCTCTTTCAAATATCCTAGGTCTGGAGACAATGTGAGACAGCCAAGTGGCAAGTTCCAATTGGCATTTGGATTAATGTGTCTGGAGGTGAGCGAGAGGTGGGACAGAAGTTAGACACTCAAAAGTCAGCTCCACATAAGTGCTAATTTGTTGCGTCACAGTCGGCGAGAGTCCCAAAGTCAGTATAAAGTCTGAAGAAATTTCAGAGTTGGAGGAAGTTTATGAAACATCAAGCGTAGAGAGCACCAGCCACAGCTGAGAGCTCCTTCAAGGGTGATGCGCCTAAGATGTTTGTCTGCCGCTGTGTTTTACCCACATTAGGACACTTTGTGGAAAATACTGAGTGTATTTTCTCTCTCCTTTCCTAACCTATGTCATTGTTTCACCAAGTGCATCCGTGTGAAATTATCCTACTGGGAGTTTGAGTTCTACAGACATAGGTTGTGGACGCACTGAAGTTTTTTTTTTTTTTTAAGAAACATTATTTGCACGTTTTCTGGCATAAAAAAAAGATAGTGTGAACTCATCCATTGCCACCTTAAAAATGAAAGGTATACTTACACAGTTTCCTCCCTTCATTTATTTTTAACTATCAGACATTTCACAATAACTAAGTTAGTTAATTTAAAACCATCCTCTGAGAGTTTTTGTTTTGTTTTGTTTCTTTCCTCATCATTTAAAGGTACTGTCTGGCATGGCAGTAGAATGGCTCTTGGCTGTGGCCTCAGGATCCTGAGATTGCCACTCACATCTGACATGTCAGAAAGCAAAGGAAAAACTGTAACTGGGACTAAGCTATAAATCTTAAGGCCTGTTCCTCAACAAAAAATGTCCTTCAGCAAAGTTCCACCTCCTGGAAGCTCCAGAACCTTTCCAAAAGAGCGCCTGAAACAGGCAGCTGAAACCAGAGGTTTATTTACTTCATTTTGCTGTATAGTAACACCTTGATGTTTGGATTCAAATTATCATTATCTTTGAAATAAACACTTTCCACTATTTAGGCATCATTGGCTCCTGCTTATTTCAATAAGCATGTGGAAAATGTCACCCTCTTGTTACTTCTACTTTATAATCTAATGTTTCCTTTGGGCAATGTTGCTAGAAAGTGTCTGAGATTTGGTAAATTATTTTGCATGTTTGGAGGCGGAACCTTCAAACATGAAGGCTTATTTGAGAGGTTTGGCTCAGAATGTGTAGGAAATGTAGCTTTTTCCAGGCATGTGCCAGGTAGGACTATTCAGTGAGGAAGCAGAGCTGGCTCCTTGATGGAGTTTCTTACTCTGGCTTCTTGATGGAGTTTCTAGCTCTGAGGAAAGCTAAGAGACAGAGTAGAACAAAGGCTGTAGCCCAAATATTAGATAATGCCAGGAGAAATAGACCAAGTGCTAGGAAAAGAGAGAAAAGAGACTTGCTGATCCCAGTAGGCAGATTTAGAGAAATCTGCATTGAAGAAGGGATGGTTTCAACTGGGCCTGAACAGCTGAGTAGACTGTGACAGGATACTGGAGAACACAGCACACTTGGCAGTGTATTGAGATAGGATGGATATGCAGTGCAGAGGGCAGGGCGAAGCTGGCTCAGGATATTACAAACGGGGAAAGCCACTGTTTTAAGGGAGTCCTTCCACCTCCCAATAACAGGGAAGACTCAGTGAAGACTCTTGTGGAACAGAACAAGGAACAGTCCTTTATTCTGCTACTAACTATCCACAGCAGTGTAGCCCACTACACTTATCTACTTAAAAATTAATGTAAAACTTTAGATTTAAATATAATCACACCATTCCCCTTCCCTTTTTTCTCTCTAATCCTTCTCATGCATCCACATCTTGCTCAGTTTTAAATTCCTGCGTTCTTTTTCTTTAATTGCTGCCATATACATATATGATATATATAATCATATATATATTCCTAACTATATAAATACAACATGCTCAGTCTCTATTATGTTACTTGTATGTATATACTTCTAGGGCTCACTGGTATTGGGTAGTTATTTGGTGTGCTCCTCCCTGGAGAAGACTATTTCTCCGATCTCAATATTTCTCAGTTGCCTGTAGTTCTTTATGTACGGCTGAGGCCTCGTGAGCTTTCTCCCTCCAATAATATCATGTCTGTTGGTGTTGTCCTCGTTCATGTTATCATGTTTGGGCAGCCAGGTTGGTGAGACTTCATGGATGTAGATTCTGACATTTCTAAGAGACACAGTCTTGCAGCAAACTCCAGAGAGAGAGAGAGAGAGAGAGAGAGAGAGAGATCCACTGGCTCTTATTGATATTCTTGACTTCACTAGCCTAGGGTAGATGGCTAGGTTGCTGGCATCAGGCTTGATTTTCTTCTTGTTGAGCAGGTTTAAGTCCAATTGGGAGAGCTGTTGGTCACCCCTTCTTGTTATATTCTTTATTGAAAAAAAATTACCATGGTGCCATTTCAGTTTGGAGACTTCTTTCTCTAATTAATTTAGAAACAATGCTTCACCTCCCCGCCCTAGTATTTTGGCTCAGTTTTAATTTATTTGTTTATTTTTGTTTTTTGAGACAGGGCTTCTCTGTGTAGCCCTGGCTTTCCTAGAACCCACTCTGTAGACTACGCTGGCCTTGAACTGACAGAGATCAGCCTGCTTCTGCCTCCCAAATGCTGGTATTGAAGGCATGGCTACCACCGCCTGGCCTCAGTTTTTACTTCTAATTTGAATTTCAGCTTTATGTTTTTTTGTGGCTGCTGTTTCATTGTAGGTAACTGCTACATTCACATATATGTAGAACTGTCTGTTCTGTCCAGTTAAAAGGGCCCTTATCAAACCTTCTAGCTGCCATTTTTGCCACATGATTTACATACAATCCACATATCTGCTTTGTCTTATTAATGATTTAACCAGAGAAGTATTGTCTTGGGTGACACCCTATTCTTTTCCTTTGCTCTTTTTAAAATCAAAGACTCTAATTTCACTGACTCTTGCAGAATTATATACATGTCTTGTGAGATACAAGTATTGATTCTATTCTTTCAATTTATGCCCACCTATTTAATTTATCTAAAGAGAATCATTCTTAATAAATTTAATTCACCTATGACATATTCTTCATCTGCTCGAATCGTCCAGTTCAAGGATTTTTAGTACAGCCACAGAATTCTGCAACTGTCACAGCAACGTAATTTCAGAGCATGCCTTTCCTTTATGAAAATACTTTTACTTTAATCAGTTATTTCTACTTCCAGGGTCCAGCTTCAGGCCACCACTAGCCTACTGAGTGTCCCTGTTGTTCGTTATATTTTTGACACCCGGTATAAATCAAATCATATGAGTTCTGTTGTATTTCTGTTTTGCTCAGAGCCATGTTTTTGTGTGTAGGCATGTGTTCCTGGGCCTGTATGCATATGTGCATGTAGGTACACATTCACATGTGTGTTTGCACATGTAGAGGCCAGAGTTCCTATATTTTTCTCAATTGCTTCTCATCTTATAATTTTCTTAGAATATAGTTTGAAACAAAATTTTATGGTCACAGGAAGAATTATTCTATTCTTTCACAATTTAATTGTATCTCATTGAACCTGGAGTGCATTAGTTTGGCTAGGGTGGCTTACCAAAGAGCTCCAGTGGACCACCTGTCTTTACATGCAACCAACCCACTGTTGGGATGATAGATACGTTGCCACCACACATGACCTCGCCCCTGTTTTTTCTTCTCTGAAACTATGGCATTATAAGGCCATTCCATGTTTGGTAGAGCTGTGTTTCATCTTATAAACTTTTGAATTATTTTCATTTTGACTATTATGAATAATACTGTTCTCTTTCTTTTTTCTCTCTTTTGCTCTCTCTCTCTCTCTGTGTGTGTGTGTGTGTGTGTGTGTGTGTGTGTGTATTTGAATAGAAAAATTTCGCTTAGATTCTTAGGACTGGAATTGTTGAGATATATGATAAATTTAAGCTTAACATTTTAGGAAAGTTTTCAAATATTTTACACAGTTATTGCAACAGCGGATGCTCTCATTCTTTAGAAGTACAGGTTTCTGCACACTTGTGGGCACTTAAAACTTTTGTCAACCATGGTCATCTTGGTGGGTCTGACGGTGTCTCACTGTGGCTTTTATGTGCATTTTCTAAAAGCTAATATGTTATATAGATACATGGTCATTCAATTTTTGATAATTTTTAACCAACTTATTTAATTTATATATTATGACTTATGAGAGTTTTACATGAATTTTTATAAATATAAGAATAGGTCTCCTTAATAAATACATGATCTGTAAGTCTTTAAGAGTTTTATTCGTCCTGAGGATTTTTTTTCTCTCCCAAGAGAAAGATTCTTACTGGTTACATAGCTCAGCCTCCAACTCACAACCTTCCTGCCTTTGCTTTCTAGGTGCTGGGATTATAGGTTTGTGCCACCACGTCCAGTTTTCTTTCTATTTTACTGAAGAATAAAAACAAAAAGAAAGAAAGCAAGAAAGAAAGAAAGAAAGAAAGAAAGAAAGAAAGAAAGAAAGAAAGGAAGGAAGGAAGAAAGAAAGGAGGGAAGAAAAAAAGAAAGGAGGGAAGAAAGAAAGAAAGGAGGGAAGAAAGAAAGAAAAGAAACATGAAACACTGTTACTTTGAAGCCCCCAAAATTTAAATTTGATAGAAAACTAACATCAATTTTTATATTTATTTTTACAATTTTGAGGCTCACATACTTTTTTTTGGAGTTTTTGGAAACTCTTGGCTGTAAATATGATGGTGAACTTTTATTGCCTGCTTTTTCTGGAAGCATTGATTTGCAGAGTACAAATTTCCCAAAGTCAGGGCAGTGGATTAGAAATTACTCTCAATTTTGGGAGAAATCATTGTCCCATAAACTTTTTCTTTTTTTCTCTCATGGTCCTGTCATTATCCTGGGGAAGTTAGAAATCTCTCTCCTGAGAAGTAGGAAATTAATGTCTGCCCATCTCACAAGGCTTTCTATAGTAGCACACACAGTATATTCAAAGGCAATCGGATGCCTGTATTAATGACCCAGTGTCTCTCTCTGATTTTGAGTAGGTCACTAGGACTCAAAGCAGAATTAAGTTCACAAGCCAGACTAGGAGCCAGAAGCCTGGTGTCTTGATCTGACCCCACCGTTTATTTGTTGCTTTCTGGCTTTTACAGGGTTGCTTAAATCTTTTAATCATCCAGTTTGGCTTTAAAAATTATTTGAGAATTTTGTTTATGTTTTGTTCATACCCAGCCCAATTCTTGTCCTCTAAATCTCTCTATCTCTCTGTCTCTGCCCCTCTCTGTTTCTGTCTCTCTGTCTCTGTCTCTGTCTCTGTCTCTGTCTCTGTTCTGTGTCTATCTTTCTCTCTGCCTGCCAGGTCTTGGACCTTGAAAGTTAAAAACAACGAGCTACATTACCCTTTTCTTTATATGAAGTTGGTTGCCTTGGATGTTTCATTGTGATCACATGATTCTTAAATCTTTTTACACTCTAGCTTTCCCACTCAGAAAACGAGGCTGTTGATATCTAACGTTTCTCATTCAGACCAGTAATTTAAAAAGTAGGGGTGATTTCCCCTGCTTTCCCATCCTTTTTCTGCTCCTCCACCTCCAGAGAACATTTATTTGTGGTACCTACATGTGTTTCTGGTTGGCACAGTTGAGAGCTGCCACTGGATGTGGTGAGGGGAGAGGCCAGGGATGCTGTGAAATAGCCTCTAGTTCTCTGAACATCCCCCCAGCAGAGTCACCTGGCAGTGGGTTCCTGCAGTGCTGAGCTGAGAAGACTTGTTCCGAGCACAGTGTGTAGCGGTACCTTTGGCAGAAGTCTGTGTCTTCTCTCATCCCCTCCTGTCCTCCAAATGCTTTTCTCCACAGTGCAGTCTTCCTTGGTCTTTTTTAATTGGTAAAGACCATAATTATATTTATCTTTTTTGCCTTCAGAATTCTCACAGCACTTGTTATTATGACATTAATAAATGCATCACAATAAAAATAAAACACGACTTCAGATAATTTATCTTTCTAAGCAAGAGGAATCACATAATGATAAACTAATCATTGAGTACATATCATAAAATTTTCATTTGCTGTCATCAAAAGCAATTTCTGGACATTGGAGGCATTCTTCATCCCAGCTGGCCCTTCCCTTAGAAATTTGGATGAATTTTGTTGTATTTATGAGGATTAACATGATGCTATGGGTTGCATGGAGATAGTGAAGAATTTACTGTAGTGTAAGAATACCAATGTTTCTATCATCTCGTATTTATTTCTGTGTGTGACAGGAACAACAGAAATCTGTTTCACAAAAAAATCCCTAATTCAGTTTTATTAACTTTAGTCTTCATATTATACAATAGGTTTCTAGACTAATTTGTTCTGCACCTCTCTATTTTGTATTTGTAATCATTTTCCAGTCCCAGCGTAATCACCATTTCATTCTCTCTCTCTCTCTCTCTCTCTCTCTCTCTCTCTCTCTCTCTCTCTTTAGCTATTTTAAAAAGTATTAATGGTGGTAATGAAGTTATGCACTTTTTTTTCTTATATGTCCTGTTTGTTTTAGTGTAATGTTCTCTAGGTCCAAACATCTTATAGGAAAAGGAAAGATGTCTTCTTTGTAAGACATGTTCTTCATCCAATCTTTTATTGATGGGCATCTATTGAGATGCTTTTTACTGGCTGCTGTGGATACTGCTACAGTGAGAATAAGAGTGCAGATATTTAGCTAACTTCACTGGGTACCAGCCCAGAGGAGAGAGTGTTGGCTTCTGGGTAGTTTTATTTTTAATCCTTTAGGAACTTCCCTCTTGATTTCCATAAGGGTGGCACACCGTGAGGCATTCTGCTTATGATCTTGCAGATCCTGTACTTTCTGCTGATGCTGATGAAGGGCTAAAGATTTTGCAAATTCATGTCATGTCTCTTTGAGGATTCTTGCAAGTCTTCATCTGTTCCGACTCTTCACTGGGGACACATTTGTCAAGGAATGTCTCAGATGGAGATACAGGGAGATAGAGCCTGCCTATCCAGGGCTACTTAGGAATAGACAGAAAAGGAAAGCAGAGCCCTGGGTGGAGATTTCTAACAGCCCCACTCCATGTGGCACAGATAATACATTTTCTGAAATATGAGTCCTTACACTTTTCCAATGTACATTTACCATCTTTCTATTTCTTCACCATGCCACATGGGTAATGAATTACCATCTTTGCCAGCCTGAGAAACACATCCAGAGTCCATCTTTGGAGTCACTTGTGAAAACATTAAATAGCACCAGGTGCAGGGCTGACTCCTTGAGGACCACTACTCAATATGCCCCCAAGGCTGACATTTAACCATTGATGACTTCTGAGTAGGGCTGTCTCACCAATATCACATTAATCGATAGTATTTCTCCAGCCCCACAGCTCCAGAACGGCCCCTTCTCCTTAGAGCTGATCCCATTTGTTCTCATTAGCTGTTTGACTCAGATAGCAAAGCTACAATGTAAAGGCAGCTGCAGATGACTTACAGAAAGCATGATCTATACTTAAACGCAACAATATAAATGAAAGAATACAAACTCAGTCACACGGTGGCCATCAGATGGCTAGCAAACACAAGTATGTGGTGACTTTTCAGATTATAATTTTACTTTAACCGAGCATTTATTTCTGATTGTGTTCTTTGAACTGTATTTGACCACACGGAGAGTGTGTGTATGTGTGTGAGTACATCACTCCACAAAGGCAAAGGGGTTGATTTTTCAATTAGCATTGGATTTTTGCATGACGTTTCCCCCGGAGTCTCCACTACTCAATCTGGTAATTTTGACAAATGAACCCAACCAGTACATACCATTCATTTACTTCATCATAATCTGATAAGGGGTTTTAAAGAGATAAAAAGAAATGGTTTTGTTAGCATATTTATTTTTAAAGCAGCTTCAGGTTTGCAGAAAAGTTTAACAGAGAGAGCACGGAGACCTCCCCCAACCCCAGGGCTTCTTATTCTGCTCCCATCTTCTATTTGTAAGGTCCATTTATCACAACTAATAAGCAAGTTTGGTTGATTATTGTTAACTAAAGCTCAGAGTTTGCCTGCGTAGCTGTTCTTCTCTACATACGATTCTATGGGTTTTGAAAATATATAATGTTATCAACCCACTATTATAATATCAGACACAATACTTTCATTGGTCTCTAATTCCCCATCTCTATCCATGGCCATCACTGATTTTTTTTTTTTTACTCTATAAATTGCCTTTTCCACAATGTCTTATGGTTTGAAGCATATAATATGTTGACTTTTCAGGCTGGTTTCTTTCATTTATCAATATTTATTTCAGGTTCCTGCTTATACAGAATAATATTCCGCCTATCATGTATAGTTTGTTGATTCCTTCACTCAGCGAAGGCAATCATAGTAGTTGGTTCCAGTTTGTGCAACTATGAAAAAAGTTACTATTAGTTATATTGAACAATTTTTGTGGTCAGTATTTGGGCATTAGCCATTCTTATAGGCATGAAGAAACATGTCATTACTATTTAATTGTTTATGACATAATGACATGAAACCTTGAGTATCTTTTCTTCTGGCTGTCACCTGCACGTATCCTTTAATGGGATGGCTGTTCAAATCGTTCATTTAGTTTTTAAATGAAATGTTAGGACAATATTGGCAACTAATGTGACTTTGTGTGTGTGTGTATGTGTACTCATATGAGTGTGGGAATACACATGAATGCAATGTGCATGTTAAGGCTCAAATCTGATAGCAGGGTTTTGTTTGCTTGCTTGTTTGCTTGCTTCTCGATTACTCTCTCAACCTCATATACTAAGGCAGGCTCTGTCCCTAATCCTGGAACCTGCCTGACTAGACAGTGTGTTCTGGGGGGTTTTCTGTCTCTGGCTCCTCAGTGGTGGGATAACTGGGGTCGGAGGAACACCAGAAGAGGACCTGGGATCCCCAGGAACTGCAGATGTAGGTGGTTGTGAGCTGCCACTCTGGATGCTGGGAACTGTTTTAGGTTTCTCTACAAGAACACCAAGTGCTTGCGACCACTGAGCCATCTCTCTAGCAACCTCTTTTTTGTTTTGTGAGAATTTTAAAAGTTATGTAACTCCATGCCACTGTGAAACACGTCATTTGGGCCAACTTGAATCCATGCCCTGGATAACGTGACTCATTATCAGTTCAGAATAAGTTCTCTTATTTGCTTGGGAAAACAAAGAGGTGTGCTTCACAGTGTCACCTACGTAAGGAGACAGTGATTCGCATCAAGCACATAAGAAGAAAACATTTTAATGCAGCCTTCCAGGCAGGAGAAACAAGAAAATACACACCACTGACCAGGGACTTCTGGTTGCTTCAGCAAGTAAGATATGACTTCTCTGTCATGTCAGTAAAGCACCCTGAAGTGCAGCCCTTTCTTCCAACAAAAAGTAGCCAAAAGCCAAAACCTAAAATTTACTGTTTTTTTTAATGTAACATTTATTTTATGCTATATCCTTGTGTTTTCATACAATAATTTTAAGTATTACAGTGCAATTTTAATAAAGATAATTATTGTAACCAATTTTTAAAACAAAACCATGTAGTAAGTAATTTTTTTTTCTTGAATGGATTATTCTTTCGATATTGCTCATAAAGGTCTCATTGGTAAGATCAAGATCATGTGGATTTTCCATGTTAAACCCTAAAAGTTTTATAACTTTTTACTCTGTGTGCTCCATTTTGAGATGCTCTTTAGTCAGATCAGCATATAATTGCAGTTTCTGCTTCTCCCTTCTTTCCTTTTTTCCCTTCCTTCCTTCTTTTCTTCCTTCCTTCCTTCTCCTCTTTTTTTATTTGTACCTGACCATCTCATGCAGCCTAGGTTGATTTCAAAGACGACCTCACCTCAGTGTCCATGGCACTGGGATTATATATGGTTGGACAATAGTGCCTCCATCACGTCTGGGCTTAATTTTGGACTCTGTTGTGTTCTTTCACCTACACCATACTGTCTCAACCACTGTAGAGTGATAGTAATTCCTCAAGTTATGGTACCGTCAGCCCTCCAGGTGTGCTGCTTTCTTGCAATATTATGTGCCTCTCTAGGTCTTTTGCCTTTTTGTGTGGACTATTAAATCGTTGTGAAAATACCTTCAATGCTTTTGGTTCCTTGCTAGGAATTTGACTGCCTTTAATCTACAAATCACCTTTATATGTTAAGACTTTGTGTGAAGACACAGAATACCTGCCTGCATGAGTCACTATGCCTGACATAGGTGGATGTCTGTGAGCTCCAGGCAAGGTAGAACTATGAAGTGAGATTCCAGGTAGAATTATAAAATTTAGAAATTGTATTTTTAACAAATGCCCTTTCTGCATCCATTGATATAATTATGTGATTTTTCGTCTTGGATCCCAAAGAGACCAACAAAGCTAAAAATTTCTAATCCCAGGGGATCCTGCAGAGACTGACGCACCCACCAAGGACCATGCATGGTGAGGACCTAGACCCCCTGCTCAGATGTTGCCAATTGAGAGCTCAGTCTCTATGTGGGTTCCGAGTAAGGGGAGCAGGGGCTGCCTCTGTCATGAACTCGGTTGCCTGCTCTTTGATCACTTGCCCCTGGTGATGTGCTCTTGCCAGGCCACAGAGGAAGAGGATCCAGGCATTCCTGATAAGACTTGATAAACTACGGGCAGATGGCAGAGGAGAACTCTCCCTCTAGTGGACTAGGGGAAGGGTATGGGGGGGGAGAAAGGGGAGGGTGGGGATGTGAGGAGATGAGGAAGGGGGCTATGATTGGGATATGTAAGGAATAAATTGTGAAAAAAAAAAGAAAAGAAAAATTAAAAATAAATCAATGAATGTGATGAATTACAGGAATGACCTTCAAATGTTGAATGAGTTTGCCATCTTCAGAAGAAATCCCATTTAATTATCACTTTAGACTTTTTTGGATTTATTTACTTTTTTTTTTTTTTTAGTGTTTACGGCCAAAATATAATTTAATTGCAATTAATACAAACATTTCTTAGTTCATAGAGCATTTTGAAATTATTTTTATTTTTATTAATTACAGTTTATGCACTTTGTATCCCCCCTTTTCTTGAGAAAATTTGCATCCATGTTTTATAACAGACATTGGTCTGTAGCTCCCTTTCTTGTCATGCTTTTGGCCAGCAGTTTTCTCTTTCAACACTGCCACCAATTGCACCCAAATGGATTACCAAGTACCAATGTAGTTATTCATAGATTTGTTTTTATCTCATTATGCGTAAGTTATCCAGGGTGAACTAGGTAAAGAAAACTAGCTGTGGGTTGATGGTGTATCTAGCTGGCAGGTGCTTGTGTAGCATGCATGAGGCCCTGGGTTCCATTCCCAACAGACATAAGCTGAGCATGGTAGTAAACAATCTGGAGGTGGAGGAAAGAGTTTGAGGTCATTGCCAGTTTCATAAACATCTTGAGGCCAGCACGGGTTACATGAGACCCTACCTCAAAAACAAACAAACAAAAAAGTTTAAAACCCGCAACCAAAACCAAGGCAAAATAAAAACTCTCTATTCCAAACCCAATTGAAACAAAAGCCCATGAAGCTGGTTCTCAAAACCTCCATTAATACAAATAAGCCAATCTTGTTTTATTTGTCTTGGGGGATGATATGCACATTTTCAATTTGCTGGTGATATACCATAGCAATATGAATACTGAAGTCATTCAGGCAAACTGCATGGTTTTTTCTTCTTTCCTTTGCTTTCTTCATTTCTTCTCCTCCTCCTTCTTCCAATTCTTCTTCTTCTGCTGTACTATTTGTATACATTTTCTCTATGCAGTATGCCTGGAGACCAAATTTGCTCTCATTCACTAGTTAAGAGAAGTGAGATCTGGTGTAGTACAGTGGTCTCCATTCTCATGTGCCTCCTGTCGGCAGGGCCTGAAATGCTCACACTGTACTAAAGTTCCACAATCTGATTGCACACTGTGTTAGCCTGGGATAACAACAGTAAGATGTATCGAGTGTCACAGCTTGCCAGGTGCTGCTCTAATGCATTACAGGCTTGAACTCATTAAATTACTCTAACAACCCCAGGAGTCAAGTACTATGATTATCCTTTATTTTATACATGAGGAATATGCGACACAGAGAAATTATGTAAGTGTGCAAAGTCACCGAGCTATCAATTAGTTGAACCCAGAATAAACTCAGATGACTTAGAACTTTCTCTCAGGTACTATGCTACTCTGACCTCCAATTAAAGAGAAGATGAAGTGAAAGATTTTCAACTTTGTTCCACCAATATCAATTGTATATGAAAGGGGCACAGTAAAGAAACTGCCAACATGACAACTCCATTGTTAAGAGGAAGGGTTTAATTGTGAAAAAGAGACAAAATATCTATAGGCATCTGAAGGAGTCCAGAGTAGAGAGAAAAGGAATTAGACTATACAAGCCCAGGGCTAGAGCCTTGAAAGATGCAAGAGAATAAGAGAGAGATAGCAGGAGAGATAGAGAGACAGAGATAGATAGAGATAGACATAGATAGATAGATAGATAGATAGATAGATAGATAGATAGATAGATA
>NW_026591086.1:41785690-41810825 GCF_907164565.1 Psammomys obesus
TATCTATCTATCTATCTATCTATCTATCTATCTATCTATCTATCTATTTTATTTCTTTGGTTAATAAAGATTCATCCAATCTAGGAAGAAAATATCACACTGCCTTATGCACTTCTACCATTTCATCTCCTTGACAGTAGAACAGAGTAGAGCCCCCTCTGTGCCTAACATAAGAGTTTGGACTCAGGCCAGCTAGGCTTCAAATCCATGTTTCCTTCACTGTGTCGTCTCTGCACAACTGCAGACTCACCATTTTGTTCCCCAGCCTGTCTCTCCGGCGAGACAGTTAACATTATCATCTAATTATCAGCTGGTAACAACTACCTCAGAGAACTCTTACACAGATCAGGAGGATGGTAGATAGGGACACAGTCCCTGACACATAATAACCTTGACACATTTTTGATACAATAGTTCTCATAACAGGACTGAGTTATCCTGGATTTTTGTAAGACGTGGCAGGGGACAAGTCTTGATTCTGGTGTCAGTTTTAAAATATTTGTGTATATTAAGTAGACTTTTTACTAACCGGTTGATTCATCCCCTCAGCAAACATCTATTAAGGCAAGCATGTACACAAAAGTATTCTGGGAAATAGGAGCAGAGGATAAATTAGACAGTGGCTTTCTCAGAAGCAGATGAGAGAGAAACATCCATTTCCAGTGCATATGGCAAGGAGAGGTACCAGGGCTATGACCGAGATACCATCTGACTGCTACGGAGGCTTGTGGGTGCAATACTCAGTTGTATGTGAGAAGGGCACAAGAAAGTCACTTCCTCCAGTCAGAACTAACATCGATTTCCCAGTTTATATTTCACAAAATTTAGCAAACGTGCTATTTACTATGTCATCGTGATTTCTATCTCATGACTTTCTCAGGGAAGTTGAGTATAGGAAAAGCCTTTCACATGTCATCCAGAAAAACAACACAGCCTTCTTCAGGTGTGTTTTGTGAACACATTGCAGAGGCTACCCAATGTAACTCTATGGTCAAATGCATTTTGGAAATAAGTTGTTGTATTAGCTAGGACTCTCTAAAGGAACAAAACTCACAGAATGAATATATACGGATATATTTTATTATATTATGAGGACATATGCTAAAGTGGCTTCTAACAATGTATGTTAGAATATATTTATAAATTATTAGAATGGCTTACATGGTTCTCAACCTGTCAGCCATGATACCTCATTAGGGAGGTTTAGAACTACTGGCTTACAGGCTGCGGTCCAGCTAGTCTACAAAGGTGAATGCCTCAGCTGGTCTTTAGTATATGCCAGAATACTAAAGAAGTAGGCTGTAATGTCAGTGAAGGAATGGACTTACCAATGAGTGCAAGAGTGAAAGCAAGTGGGCAAAGAGAGAAACCTTCCTTTTCCTGTGTTCTTTTGTGTGTGTGGTTTTCTTTTCTTTTTATTTATAATTTTCTTCTTTTTTAATTTAATTTTATTTATATATTTAATTTATTACAATTTATTCACTTTGAATCCCCACTGCAGCCCCCTCCCTTGTCTCCAACCAGTTCCGTCCATCCTCCCTCTTCTCCCTCTATGCCCTTTCCCTCGTCCCCTGATAGAGAAGGACCTCCTCTCCTTCTATCTGACCCAAGCTTATCAAGGCAGGCTACATCATTTTCCTCTGTGGCCTGGCAAGGCTGCACCCCCAGGAGGAGGTGATCGAAGAGCCAGCTACTGAGTTCATGTCAGAGACAGGTCCTGTGCCCTTTACTAGGGTACCCACTTGGAAACTGAGCAGCCAATGGGCTTCCTTTGAACAGGTGGTCTAGGTACTCTCCATGCATGGTCCTTTGTTGGAGTATTGGTTTCAGCAGGCCCCCTGGCCCAGGTGTTTTGGCTCTGTTGTTAATCAAAAGGACATTGATATTCCACTTCACACCCATCAGAATGTCTAAGATCAAAAACTGAAGGGATGATGCATGCTGGAGAAGATGTGGAGAATGGGGAACCCTCCTCCATTGCTGGTGGAAATGTAACGTTGTACAACCACTTTGGAAATCAATCTGGTGCTTTCTAAGAAAATAAGGAATAGTGCTACCTCAAGATCCAGCTATATAACTCCTAGGCATATACCCCAAAGATGCCCAACCATTCAATAAGGACATTTGCTCAACTATGTTCATAGCAGCTTTACTTGTAATAGCCAGAATCTGGAAACAACCTAGATGTCTTTCAATGGAGGAATGGATACAGAAAGTGTGATACATTTACACAATGGAATACTGATCAGCTATTAAAAAAAAAGGAATTCATGAAATTTGCAGGCAAATGGTGGGAACTAGAAAAGATCATCTTGAGTTAGGTAACCCAGAAGCAGAAAGACACATATGATATAAACTCACTTATAAGTGGATACTAGCCATATAATATAGGCTAAACATACTAAAATCTATAGTCCCAAAGAAGCTAACCAACAAGGAGGACCCTATGGAAGATGCTTAATCCTCATTCAGAAGGGCAAACAGGATAGACATCAGAAGTAGGAGAAGATAAGGAACAGGACAGGAGCCCTCCATAGTGGACCTCTGAAAGGCTCTACCTACAGGGTATCGAAGGAGATACTCAGATTCATAGCCAAACTTTGGGCAGGGTGCCGGAAACCTTATGGAAGAAGAAGGAGCTAGAAAGACCTGGAGGAGACAGGAACCCACAAGGACAACAACAGAGCTTGTTTAGCTTTTTAAATCAGAATTTCCCAAATAGCAACAACAAATAAAAATTAAAAGGCGGCTGCAAGTCCATTAAGGATCTAAGGTTTGTGGATCTCTGATAAATCCTGATGTAAGGCCTCTTTAGTCTTCCAGGCAAATCTTTGACATTTTCAGAAGTGTTGCTTTTTAATAAGGACATACCTGGAGGGGTGATGCTCTCTGTAACACATTTGAAGATCTCTAGTGAAAATGCCCCAAGCTTGACATGGTGGAAGTACCTGAAGGACAAGCTGGGAAGCTGCAAAAGGTGCAATGTATAGCAAAAAAAATGACAGCTGTGGAAGACATCACTGCTTAGCCAAGAGGATAGTGTGATGAAAACTTAGGGTCACGTTCTTGTAAACTTCTAGGAACATGGTGTTACTCTGATAATTTTAGAAAGGGAAAGCACAATTTTTATTGTAATAGGACAGAACAATATAGTTAGCTTATATCATTTGGCTTGGTCTTGTTCTATCTTAAAGTAATGATTAAAATTTTTCTTAGTTTTCTTTTTTTTAATCATTTTCTAATACTTTAAACTTTAGTGTTTCTGGAATACTTCTAAACTCATAAGCCTTTTGAAATCACTGAAAAAAAATGTTTGTTTGTTTACAGTGATTACTTTACAGTATGATTAGTGGATCGTGACCTAAATTATCTCATTAAGAATGATAGTTAACTGGCAATTTGAGTTACAAGGTTACAAAACTGAGATGATTTTAACAATCGCGTTTGACTTTTATATTATGATGTAGGTGGTTACAGGAAATGATTGAGTGATAATAAGTCATGTTTGTGGGAGAGTTCCCCCTATCCTGAACCACCCCCTTTGCAGTTGGGTTCTTTAATTCAAGTTTTAAATTTATATTAATCAGAATTTTCAGGAGGTGTGAGACACTTCATTGAGCTACCCAAGAGCTCAAAAACTATGCTCCGCATGGAAAGTGTAAAGGGCTTGAATGGGAAGAGGACTCAGCTGCACGCCATGAAAGTATTCCAGGGCTCAGTCCTCCAGGCAGCCTGATCCTCTGGTCTTGAGATAATTGTGGCGCTACATGGAGAGGGGACACTCAGGTGCAAGGGACCATCAAGGGCAGACGCGGTCAGAGATCAGCTTTCTTTCTCTCTCCACCTCCCACACTGTACAATGTACATCTCTGTTTCCCTACACTACAGTTAAAAAAAAAATTAACTAAGGCTTACTTTTTAATTAAATGTAGCACCACTTAGGAAGATGTGCACTAATCTGCGACCAAATCTGCCCCCTCAGCTTTACAAGGTGCTGGCCCCAGCAGAGCCTGTAAAGCTCTCGATAAGAGAGGCGAGGAGCAAGGTGCAGGTCCCTCAGCGATAACCTCCTGACTCCAACATTATAGGTCTTTCTGCTGGAATTGAGTTCTACATCTTACTCGATGGGTTATTGTCACAGATGAGTAATGAACGCACCCTGCCTGAGTCCCAGGGTGCAGAAGGAGGTGGGTCAGGCCATGAGGAGGCCCAGCTGCAGGCCCGGGGCAGGCAGATAAAGGGACAGCAGTTAAAGGTACAGGGACATCGGTGACTGCTCCAGACCAGCCGCTGGGAGCAGCCTGGGGCTGAGCCTCCTGGCTGGAGCTCATAGCAAGTGCATTAATCACACTGCTCCCTGGGCTAATGGGCAGTTCAGGGGCAGCAGCCCGGGCTAGCAGAACAAAGGCAGAGTGTGATGAAGAGGGCAGCAGTTGCGAGTTACAGTGTGGCTTTTCAGGGGTTGAAATGAAACAAATGACAGTTAGGGAGAACACAAATTGCAGGCAGAGGAGACAATGAGGAGGCTGTGAGGCTGTTCAGTGTACTCCTGCTGTCCTTTGGGAAACGGGTCCGGACTCGGTTCCTTTGCTTGTCTCCTTTCCCTGCAGCCTCCTAAGGAGCTCAGAGCGACAATCATCCTTTCTAAGGAAGGATGTTGCAGGCATTACGGCAGTTCCAGTACATTTCTGGATACAGTTTTTAAGATGATGCTTCAGGTGACTCTAGGATATTAAACTATAGATTTAAGGTCTTTGCATGGAATGCATTTAAATTGCAATTGAATTGATTTATCAAAAAAACAGCCGGCCAGTCCATTTGCAGTGCATTCTGAGGCCCCTGTGACTGTTTCTTCCTAAGACTCCCGAGGAGGGATAGATCTCTAGGTAAGCACAGCAAAATTTAAGAGCAAAAAACTGAAAGTAGGTAGCCCATTTCTCTTGGCTGAAGGTATCGCGCGTGTTCATGAACAATGCTGCAGAGGCAAGTAAATCAATTGGCTTCATTGCTTGGATTTTTTTTTATAGCACGTGTATTGCTCTGCACTTTACAGTGGGGTGATTCATCGGTAGCCCTTGTCAGGAAAACAATTCCTGGAGTCTCCTTCTGCGAAATAATAGATCTCAGACTTGTTTTTACAAAGTTTTAAAGTTAGCAGCTGGGGAGAAGACCCAGTGGGTACAGGCCCTCCTGCGCAAGTCAGACAACCCCTATCAGAAGCCAAGCATAGTGTTGAATTTCTGTAACCCCAGTCCTGGGAAGGGAGGGAGAAAACGGACAGGTCTCTAGAGATCACTGCTCTGCCCTCAAGTCTAGCCCAAATGGCCAGCTCTAGGTTTGGTGAGAGACTGTGTCTTTTTTTTTTTTTAAGTGGCAAGGCAATAGAGGAAATATAATTGACACTGATCTTCTCCCTGACCATATTCACATACACCATGAAGACACAAGCAGGCAGGCAGACAGATAGACAGACAGATGTACACACACACACACACACACACACACACACGTCAGAATTTCGTCCAGGAAAAAAAAAAAGAGATAAAATCAATCAGTAAACCAAGCAATCGGGCCCACCTTGGCCAAACGGGAGGCCCCGAGTTTCTTATTGGTTAAACTAAAAGCAACTCGTGGGGGTACTGAGGCCAAGTGACACAGCGTGATGAGCTTTGGGTCTAGCCAGTCCCTGGGACCAGAGAAAAGATGGTCTCCAGCATTTCTATTTGAATGCTTAAACTATATGATCTGGGGTTGCTAAGTTTCCAGTTTGCATTCAGTCCTGTTTGCAGAAAACATGCAGCCCTTTCCACACTCAGGAACTAGCACGCTGCTATGCCAGCTTCCCACCCACCAACCCAGGGCTGATTACAGACAGGGGCTGCACATGGGGGCATGTGTCAGCACCCACGTCCGCTTTGCCAATTGCTAATTGGTGGGCCTTTGGCAAGTGGTTCTGTTTGGTGGTAGAAAGGACCTCATTTTCTCATCTATAAAACACAGACTTGGCAGTTGGGTTTCACTGCCTCCTTGTTCATTAAGCTCAAAGATAATTAAATTAATTTTTTCATATGTCTCTTCTTGCCTTTGAACTCCAGATGAGAAAAAGTACTATGAAATAAAATAGACTAGCTATTCCAATGGACTACTTATAGTAAGTTCATATATACAGTATATGAGAAG
Organism: Psammomys obesus; assembly: GCF_907164565.1. NCBI lineage: Eukaryota > Metazoa > Chordata > Mammalia > Rodentia > Muridae > Psammomys > Psammomys obesus. Next base: position 41,791,871 of record NW_026591086.1, read on the forward strand.
AGATAGCCCTGTGCCTTAAATATAAGACCATGCATTGTTAGATAATGATGTACATTTTACCAGCCATAGCAAAAGTAATACACACACATTATTATAATTTACAGTTGCTCATTTCCAGAGATGCTTCTTATGATTTCCTCTTGAAGCCCATCCTGTTTATTCTTATTTCCTGACTAAAGTCTGACGTGTACTCATCATTATAATAGACTGACCTGGGACGGAAGCAAACTAGGCTACACCATGCATAATCGAGGTGTCAGTGTGTGTGCCAGGCCAGGTACCGTACAGACTTTGAGGGGCTGCAGGACCTTCTTAAGTCCTCACTCACCAACAGCATAGACAAACTTGAATTTCATGGTCCTGAAAGAGAGGAAGTGAGCCAGGGAGCTGACAGTTGTTCTAGCTTCCAAAGAGTCTGTCCCACCACTTAGTGGATTCCAGTGATCAGTGACTCCACTTTGAGACAGGAAAGAGGTGAGGAATAGAGTATATCACTATTTGGAAATCAATTCTGCTAGTTAACCTTCAACCCTTAGCAGTACCCAGCAGGCTCAGGTCAAATGAGTATTTATGGATGTTTTCTGAATTCAAGTAGATAGCATAATCACAGTATGGCTTTAAAAAGGTTTTATAAATGACCACACTGGCCTCAGAAATGCAGAGGTTCCACAATTCCAAAAACCATGAGGTAAAAAATTAAACATAACACTCTACATAACCTTAAAATACTAATTTGACGTAAAGCTATTGACTATGGAAAAATAAAAGGAAATGCTATGTCACTCCAGAGCAAAGTTTAGAATGTACTAAAGACTGACAGAGCGCATAGGAAGAAGTGGGAGGAAACTTCACTGTGGTGGGGGCAGTTCCAATAACAGTACTTGTATGTGATTATCTTTCTCACCATGAAATGAAATAATTCCAGCAACTGGTCTTCTGAAATGAGAGTCTCTTTTCGGAATCTGCCATCGCTGGGGCCACTACTCACTGCAATGCGTTTAAAGCACAGCTTAAGAGAAACCAAGTTCTTGTTAGAATTTAAAGCACAAGGCTCCATTTCTGCCCCGTGGTCTCACTGCCGTGCATTCCCTAAAGTGAATCCCATCTGCTTTGGGGAGCTCTCCTTGCAATATGCAGTGATTGCAGGATAAGCACACCACTTTCCTGTCAATACTTTCCTATTAGCCTCCCAGATCCATACATCATCATCTCGCTGGCCTGCAGTTTGCTTATCTTTGTCTCGGAGGCTGCCTTTGATTTATCTAACACCCAAGCTAATGAGGCATGGAGCCCAGGGTGGCTCCAAGGATAATGCACTTCTGTATAAAAATGCTTAAGGAAGGATCAAGTGATAATCCATTCTAGACTAAAAGGCCTGGCCCTTCAACAAATGTTGTATTTCTTAATCGCTAAACTAAGACTATAATAGTCTCCCCCTTAAGCTACTGCCATCAGTAAAACTGTACACACTAACTACACACAATTTACCAAAAGAACAGAAATTGGATTTTAATTTGTGTTTCAGAAAAAAAAAAGCCAAAAAATACTTTCTATCTTAGCAACAGTTATCACCATTATTTGACAGCATTCTTATGCAAGGATAAGTTAGCTTTAATATTTAATTTACAGTAATAGTTTTATATTCCCACACTGGGACCTCTGTTTTTCTAAAGACAAAAATAACAGAAACTACAATGTTACCGTGCCATGGATAAATCAAGCCAGCTATTTCAATAATGGAGGTAATTACAAAGTGTACATCTCTGAAATTTACCAAGTGGTTAAGGTTGTTTAATTAACATAAAAATTTCAATACTATCAGCCAGTGTGTGAGTATCACAAAAGCAGTGTTAAAAGTGTATTCTAAAATAGTAATGGTTTTTGTGCCTTAAATTATACACATCTTAGCCATAGAACCACTTTTCATTGATACATAGTGAATTTTACATTCCTGAAACTACATAGATAATGCAGCTTAAAGAGGCAAGGGATTTAATTTAGTAAATATAATCAACATTAAAATATGAGCCTCAAACATTTCCTGTAAAAATAATGTTTACATAGACTATCACAGAAATAATTCTCACATCTCTCCTCTCTCTATTCTGTTTTTCAACTTAGGAGACTTAAGTCCTTGGTGTTGATGTTTTCTTCAAGCATTTTGATTTTTCTACTAGTCATTTTCAGTGGTAAATAAAATGCAGAAATTCTTCCCTTTATGAATCTTTGCCAATCCTATACTAAATGCTATTCTACTTAAAAGAAAACACGAAAGGTAAAAGGCAAGGATAAGAAAAGAATGGAAAGGGGTTAAGGAAAGAAGGGAAAACTGAATAGAATGGGATAGCAGGGAAGGAAAAGAAAGAGGGAGAGAAAGAAGTCATTCTACAAACAGATTGCAGCAGCACTCCCCAGGGAAGAAAGCCTGACGTGGTACCTTGGTGAAGCATAAAAACCCTTCACCCACTGCTTCACTCAATGGCCCTGAGGACCCGGCCAAGGTAATAAGTTCCTTTATTGGTCACTAACCAACATTATTGAGAACCAGGGTGGAATTTAATGATGTGACATTATTAGGAATTGTTATTGAGATGTAAATGATCTTTGGTTGGTTTATTTAAGTCACATAAAGAACCTAGTTTAGAATGAAAATTACTTATTGATTATTAGAGCAATTAACTGAATAAATTTTAGTGCTGGTATTAACATTTTCCCAAAGTCCGAAACTGTTGCTACTGGAGCTCAGCAGCACGCTTAATTGGTCTGTGACTCAACGATTACCTCCTTTGGAAGATTTTCCCTTAAAGGATTAGAAAGAAAGAGAGAAAGAAAGAAAGAAAGAAAGAAAGAAAGAAAGAAAGAAAGAAAGAAAGAAAGAAAGAAAGAAAGAAAGAAGGAAAGGAAGGAAGGAAGGAAGGAAGGAAGGAAGGAAGGAAGGAAGGAAGAAAGAAAGATGACCAAAGTCATCTTAAAATATCTGAAGTTTTTTGTTGTTGTTTTGCCATGCGATAGAGGTCAAATATGCCAGAATTATATGGAAGAGCATAAACTTAACTGGACAAGTAAGGACTAAAATATTATGTTTGTTTTAATAAAAATACTTTTAAAATCAGTCAAACTGAATATTTTTGTTAAGTTTCTGCTTTCCTTTCCTATCATTGATGAATATCAGTAAATCAGCATCATTCATCATTTATGATGTTGTTTTTCTGTTGTTGGGATTCTTTCATTCTGAATTTTAATGACAGGATAAACCACTAGAAGACCTTCATTTGAACATATCCTATGATTCTGAAAAGGCTCTGAGGACATGTACAAACAGCTGTACAAAGGTGAAGAATAGAGTTGATGAGATGCACAGTTCAACATCCAATCTTTGAAATTTGCTTGGAATATTCTAAATTCCTAAGGAAAGTTGCTTTCTATTTTATTGCAGTTGACCTCCTCCTTGGGCACCTGTCCATCATGGTGCTATGCTGAATAACCTTCAAAGGGAATTCCTAATTGACATAACTTGTTAATCACATTGTTGTTGTACAATCTTAGCCACACACTAACACCTGAGTGTATGTAGTTTGAGCAACATTATTGCTTTGTTTTCTTTTTATTTTATTTTTCTTTATTATTATTATCATCTACTACAATTTATTCACTTTGTAGCCCCCTTCCTCATCTCTTCCCAATCCCACCCTCCCTCCCTCTTCTCCCCCTATGCCCCCCGCCAAGTCCATGTTAGGGAAGGTTCTCTTCTCCTTCCATCTCATTCTAGCCTATCAGCTCTTATCGGAACTGGCTGCATTGTCTTCCTCTGTGGCCTGTTGCCTGTTAAGGCTGACCCCCCATAGGGGGAGATGGTCAAAGAGCCAGCCACTGAGTTCATGCCAGAGACAGCCCTTGCTACCATTACTAGGGCACCCACTTGGAGACTGAGTCTATTGGCTACATCTGAGCTGGGGTTTTAGGTCCTTTCCATGCATTGTCCTTGGTTGGGATATCATTCTCTTAAGGACCCCAGGAGGGCCTAGTTTTTTTTTTTTTGTTTGTTTGTTTTTGTTTTTGCTCTGTTGGTCTCCTTCTGAAGCTCCTGACCCCTCCAGCTCTTTCTATTTCCCCTTTCTTTCATAAGATTCCCTGCACTCTGCCCAAAGTTTGACTATGAGTCAACCCAGAAACAGAAAGACACACATGGTCTATACTCACTCTAACTGAATATTAGCCATGTAATATAAGATATACATACTAAAATCTATACTCCTAAAGAAGCCAAATAACAAGGAAGACCTTAGGAAAGATGCTCAATCCTCATTCAGAAGGACAAACAGGATAGACATTGGAAGCAGGAGAAAACAGGGAACAGGATAGAAGCCTACCCCAGAGGGCCTCTGAAAGACTACTGATCAAGGCATTGCTTTCTTGATACTACAGTAACGGTGGCTTTAAAAAAAGTTTTTTTCTGTAAGGTCTTGAGGGCTAGAAGTTCGAAATGCTGTGCTGCTCAATGTTCTAGGGAAGAATCCATTCTTGCTTTTTATTTTCTGGTGATTACAGAAGTGAATGCACCTCTCACTTCAGCTTATAGATACATCACTTCAATCTCTCTCTTTCTCCAGATGGTATGCTGTCTCTTTTTGTCTCTCTCTCACTCTTTGTCTCTGTCTCTCTCTTTGTGTGTGTGTTCCCTTCTTTTCTTATAAGAGTACCATTGATAAGATACCGGGACAATTCGAGTGTAATACAACTTCATGTTGACTTGATTATATATAAAAAGATATTGTTTTCACATAGATTCATATTCATGGGTACTGGGAATTAGGTTTGATCATATTTGATTACATCTCTTTGGAGGGCACAATTTTATCAACTATAGCATATAAATCACAGTCATCTTTCACCTGTTTCTTTACTAACAGCTACTGTTTAGTGAATGCTTAGCTCATTTCAATTTACACTGAATAGATACTATTTTGAAATTTAATAAAAATATAATTATATCCTTTCTCCTCTCCCTTTCTCACTATAATTTTTTTTTAATATGTGAGCTCACTATAATTTTTAATGTAAGGAAACTGAACTTTACCTGGCCTGAGACAACAAAGCTGATGATGTTTGAGTTAGTATTTTTGTCAAACTATTTCTGTTCCATCTATCTGTTCTCCATGAGTTAAAGAAATTTATAAAGTGCTTCTATTCAGCTTTTTAATAGACTCACTTTTAAAATTAAGGTTTTACATATATATATATATATAATTTATAACTTAGGAGAAAAATAATTTAGCTGAAGTAACAAATGAAAGTTATATTTTGTGACTGCAAACCCAAAACCTGGAAGCACCAGGAAGATGATGGCTATCTCCCTGTGGTAGATGAAATCAGAAGGTCTCATCAAATGTCTCGTTTTGTGTCTCCAAGGTTACCACATATTTCAGGAAAGATGTCTGTTACAGGACACTCATGAAAACAGACCAATGACATTTCTTAGAAGGTTCAAGTATCTGAACACTGTTAATGCTACTTTTTAAAACTCTTATTTACATTGCTTTTGTAAATTTTTTTTATTTTTATTAATTAGAGTTTATTCACTTTGTATACTCCCTGTTGCTCCCTCCCTCCTCCCCTCCCAATATCACCTTTCCTCCCCCTTCTCTATCCATGCCCCTCCCCCAGTCCACTGATAGGGAAGGTTTTCCTCCCTTCCTTCTGATCCTAGTCTATTAGGTCTCATCAGGAGTGGCTGCATTGTCTTCCTCTGTGGCCTGGTAAGGCTGCTCCCTCCTCAGGGGGAGATGATCAAAGAGTAGGCCAATCAGTTCATGTTAGAGACAGTCCCTGTTCCTAATACTATGGAACCCACTTGGACACTGAACTGCCATGGGCTACCTCTGTGCAGGGGTTGTAGGTTATCTCTATGAATGGTCCTTGCTTGGAGTATCAGTCTCAGAAAAGAACTCTGTGCCCAGATTTCTTGGTCCTGTTGCTCTTCTTGTGGAGCTCTTGTCCTCTCAAGGTCTTACTATCTCCTCCTTCTTTCATGAGACTCTCTGTATTCTCCCCAAAGTTTGGCCATAAGTCTCAGCATCTGTTACCCTGCATGGTAAAGCCTTCAGAGACCCTCTGTGGTAGGCTCCTGTCCTGTTCCCTGTTTTCTTCCTCTTCTGTCTTCTCTATTTTCTTTGCCTTTCTGAATGGGAACTGAGCATCTTAGCCAGAGTCCTTGCCTTTCTTTCTTCTCCACTCCAATTCTTTCCAGCACCCCAACACTAGGTAGGAGAGTAAGAATGTTAGTGGGGAGAAGGGAATAGTTTTTCTTAGCTACTTCCTGCTGGTTATGGTCATCAGGTTTCTCGGGGCAAGTCCAATTGTTTCAGGATATCTCTGACTTCTCTTCCAACTGCACACCAGCAACCAAGAAAAGAAGGGGGCAAAAGCACCAGAAGCCTTCTTTCTCAGAGCCTCTCAACACCCTCTGGTCTCTGAAACTTATTCCCTCTCCAAGAGTCCTCAGAATTAAACTATTTGCAGCTGGTGAAGAGCTCTTCTTAGAGCCCTCATGAGGCAAACAGTTTGCTGCTGTGAACACTTTCAATCAGTCCTATATCCTACACCTGGGATCAAAACAAAAACATGTTTACATCCACAGCAGAACACATCATTTTGGAGAGGTTTCATGGGGCTAAATTTAGTAGTAGTTATTTTATTTATACATCAATTTTCTGCAACTATACACATGCCTGAAATAAGTAACTTCTGAAGAGAAAGGTTGTGTTTGTCTGTCTGTCTGTCTGTTTGTTTGTTTGTTTGTTTTGGTGTACTGTTTGACAGTCTGGATGTTCTAGTCCATGCTTGAAAGTATCACAGTCTTTAGGCTTTTGGTGGAAAAGTCAGACGGCAAGACTTAACCTATTGGTAAGACAAGATAAAGTGAAACTGTTGATTTCATGACTAGGAATCAAAAGAGGAACAGGAAACAACTGATGTCTCACAGTCCCCCTCAAGGACACACCTAAAGACCTCCCATAAACCCTACCTCATAAACACTCCATAAACATGTAGTATCATGTGCTTGGACTTAGGGGTCAATTCAAGCTTCAGAAGTTTATATTAATATTTGTGTAGGATTTTCAAAATGTTTTAGTGTAAGGTTATTAATTTAATATTATATTTGATGAAGGTTGAAAAACTTAGCGAAAAATAGAGCTTAATTTTGTCTCCAAGAAAAACAGACAGAATGAAATTACTCAGATGTCAAATTCATGCAAATATAAACACCTGTTTTTTTTTTTTTTTTCCAAAGATGTTAAAAATACACATGGTGTTTGGAAAACTGAATATCAATATGTAATAGAATGAACCTAGATTCAGTTTATCTCACTCAGAACTAAACCACCTCCAAAATAAATTAGAGATCTAATTCATGTAAGAACAGAACCTCTGTAACTCCTGGAGAAATAAGTAGGAAAAAAGACACTATAAGATGTAAGCATAGGCAAGGACTTTCTTGATGGAATTCTACTTACTCAAGAAATAAGGCCAACAGTCAACAAACGTGATCTCTCATGTATTTAAAAAAAAAGTTCTGTACAACAAAAGGAACAGTTAACCAAGAGACAGCCCACAGAATGGGAGAAAATCTTTGCAAGCTGCATATATAACAGATGATTATGAAAGTCAGTATTCCAACAAATGATGGCAAAGATATGGACAAATAAGAACCCATTTTCACATCTAGAGGGACTGTAAACTAGTCCAGCCATGGAGGAAATCAGTAGAGAGCTTTCTCAAAAAAAAAAAATAGAGAGAGAGAGAGAGAGAGAGAGAGACTTTCCTCTGTGCTAGCACTCTTGTCTGTGCACTCAAACAATTCCAAGTTGACGTATCATAGAGATACTTGCACATCAATATTTGTTGCGTCTCTACTCACAATAACACACTTATAGAATCCGCACAGGTGTCCAGCAAGAGATGAGGCATAAGAAAAGTGTGGCAAAAAACAAGCAAACAAAAAAACAGAAACAAAAACTCAGAATCCCACAATGGGAGTTTCTTCAGCCACGAAGAAGAATGTGAAGAAGAATGTAGTTTGGTTATACCATCTGAGAGCAGCTGGAGATAATCGGAGTAGGCAAATTCAACCAATTGTATGACGATAAACAGCAGATGTTTTCTCTCTAGGTTCCATGTTCTTATATAAATACATGAAATCACATACATATGCACCCACCCATGTACACGGCATGACAACAGAGGTAAAGCTGTGAAAGAGAACAAGGCTGATCAACATGAGAAGAAAGAAGCAAGGAGGTGTAGGGTGTGGCCGGGGATGACATCATTAATATGTGTGCATATATACATGTATGTGAACGCTTGTAAAATGAATCCTTTTACTGTTTATTAAGCAACTGTCAAGTACAACACACTATTTTAACTAGACTTAGCTCTTGTCTGAGTAATTTAGTGAAAATGGTCATTTAAAAATTATGTTTCTCAGTTATTTGTAATAATAATAATAATAAAAATAATAATAAATTTTTGCCCATCTGTATCGTTAGTATTTTTTTGTGTGAGAAATGTGTCAGGGATGGTATATTTTGTCTCTTAGTAATTTGAGAACCTTTTCTACATTATAAGGATATTACACATTCATCTGCTGTAATTTTGGTTATTAGTTTCTCTACTAGCTCAACTTTTATTTCTTTGACAGAGCTTTTATATTAATTCTTCCCTTTATTTTATTTTGTTTTGTTTTGTTTTAAGCCATCTCATATAACACAGGCTAGCCTCAAAACTGAACTAGCTATGAAGCCTGAGACGACCTTGAACTTCTGATCCTTCTAGCTCAACCTTCTAAGAGCTAGAATTACAGCCATGTGCCACTATGCCCAGATTTTTCTGTTTCAATTTTTACTAGTCAAAATTATTGTCCTATTCCTTTATATGCTTCTTTTTTAGGTCAAATTTTAAGAGTTATTCTATACCGTAAGATTAGGTAAGAGCTTTCAGTACTATTTTGTGTGTTTTAACGTTACCATTACCACCATTTTCTTCATGGTCTTTATTTTACATGTCCACATTTAATTCATGTGATTATTTTGGTCCCAAAATCCTCATCCTGCCTAAGTCTGGGAAGAAATGCTCTTCTCCTTTTGTAAAAACCATCATGTCCCAGACAAGAGGAAGATGTCAGAGTTGTTGCTGCAGAGGGTCCCGGACTTCCATGGCCACGATAAGTAATATGAGCTCTAAAACCGCATCCGTCATGCTTCTGTGTTTCTCCAGTGTTCAGCTGTGGAGCATCCTACCTGTCCCCAGTCCTTCAAAGGCTTTGCCTGTGATGCAGCTGTACTTAGATAAAGTCATTCAATATGAAAGAGTGCAAGAAGGTTTTAACACAAGGAATGGCAGGAAATCACGCAAGATCAATGCAGTCCCTCTGCACATGGGTGCTACTGTATCAGCCGGTGACAGCAGTAATATTTACACTGGAATCGATATAGGGAAGAAATGAAATGATTCGTGTAAAGTAAGTAAATGAGTCCTGTTAGTGCCACAGCAGTCACTGTTGGTGACACTAATGTTATTAACCTCTCTTCAAGTCTGGAATAACTTTCACTTTAAAACTTTCACTTTAAAAAGTTTTCAGGATCCAATTAAATGGGGCTCATTTTGTTTTTTATTAGCTGTACTAGTCCTGCCCCTGTTGGAGGGTTAGGTGTCAAACACCCCCCCCCCAAAATGGCTGGCTGAGGTGCCTTTTAACATATCAAAGCAGATTCTGGCCACCTCACCCAGTATCAGTACCTGGGTTCCTCCTAGCACTTCTCATCCCAAACCCTACCCTAAGTGTCACCCATCAGCTCAGGGACTCCCCAGCTTTGGATTTCTATATAATTCAGCCACTGTGTCTACACACCTTCTTGATATCTTGGACCACATGCTCTTTTGTCCTCTTGGTATACAGCTCCTTTCTTGCCTTCTGCTTCCCCTCTTCCTTTCTTCTCTCACTCCCCACCTCTCTCCTCTCATGGCTTGGTTCAGCCCAGACCCTTCCAGATGCTTCTGGCTGTATTTTCTCTCATATCTGCAATGCAACTTTTTCTGCAGCTATACCTAGAAACAGCTATGTCCTTAATTTTATCAACTATGTGGAGCACTGTCATTTAACTTAAGAAAATACAGATTATATGAAATAGCCAAGTGAGAACTGTATGGTTCTTTTTTTGGACATAGTACTAAATATTATCATCTATAAGTTGTTGGAGCAGAGAAGAGAGACAGTTATTAGTAAATTACCTAGAAATCTGAGAATAACCTAGGGTTACTTGAGGCATGGTTGAATACATTTCATTTTGCTGTTGTTAGTGCAAGTCTTTGTATTTTCACACTGAGAGTTATGCTATAACACTGATGACACTTTAGTCTACCTCATCTATTTTTATTTTTGAAGAATTGAATTGCAAGATTGAGCAAGACTACTTAATTATCTTCTCAGAGATTAATAGCAAAATGGGCAAACCTGGTGGAGAATATAAGCTACTTCATTCATTGGCACATACTCAAATTCTTATTTCATCTGAGTCAGCAAGAACTACATGTGTTTTGTTGTCTGAGCTAATGTGAGAATATTAGGTCAATAGCAGACAATTGAGCAACTGTCACCCTCCTCTAACTGTATCCATCAAGGGGGTAGAGAGCTGTAACATTTCCATAACATTTATCGAAAACTATGACTATTGTAAAATAACATTGTCATGCGTGGGTGGTGCTTACTTTTTTTTTTTAACTCATTAGCCAACAGAATTAAATGACTTTGGGATTGAGAATCGCCTTAGATCATGCTAGCACCTCATAAACTTTACCCACTGTACCAGAGAAAGCCCAATTTTGTGATTCTGTGTGCATGTGTTTAATCAAACCCATGAACAATGTTTCTACTCTCTAAAATCATGTGTGCTTTGAGATATTTATATTTTTCTGTCTACATAATAACTTACATTAGATTAAAAAAATTCTGTGTTAATCATGGGCATTTTTAATTAAAACCCACATGCTTAGCAATTAGCCTGTAGCGTTTGTCCTCCTGCCAGGACAGGGAAGACTCCCTGGATAGAAGATGTCACACTGGCTAAGCTGATGCTGGGCTTGCTCTTCGCCAAAAGGCCAAGTAGTGAGCAGCCAATTGGCTATAACTAAACAGTCAATCAAATTGTTTACTGTGTTGGATGCACAGTAACAGGCCGGGTACCACAGGGGCTCCTCAAGGAAGCAGAAGACAGCTCAAAAGTCCAATGAGAGGAAAAGGCCACTAAAAATGGTGGTGAATGGTAATACAACCAACAGAAATAATGGACAAGGTGTTGTTTTAGTGATTAAATATCCTAAATTAAGTAGTTGGTGAGTATTGCAAACACAGTTGCTAGTGTTACTTAGAAGTCTTCTGTGGACCCATGGGATGGTTTTAATAGGTAGAGGAGCTGTCTTTGCAGGTCTAGAGAGTTTAATTCACTCCATGGAACCTACATAAAGGTGGGAAGAGAGAGCAGACTCTACAAAGTTGTCCTTTAATTTGTACATACACACACAGAGAGACTGCACAGAATAAAAATTTTAAATATTCTTCTATTGACTATTTCATGCTTTTATGGCTAAAAGATCAAGGATGGGGGAGGCATCTTTCATATGTGCTTCTGGCTGCCTGCTCGATATCATTCTTCTCTTCCTCCTCCATGCAGGTTTCCTCTTTCCTTCAGCTTCTGCAGCTGTGATCTCTGTGGTTCATGAAGGGACACATCGCGACCTTAAGCTTGATGAAGGTAGAATAGGGCTGGGAAGCCAGCGAGCCCTCCTCACTCCAGTGATAAGCCTGGTGGTCTGCTTGTGGTGGGCAGGGACTAAGTTGGGTTAAGGGGCAGAGAAAGGTTTTGATTTCATATGCAGAAGAGACGATGTCTTCTAATTTCATGTGAAAAAGGAAGAACATGTCCAGTTGCTACCAGTAGCCTTCCTGCAACCAAGAGGAAAGGGAGCATGGGGTCAAGTCTGATATGCATAGTTAGCCTAGTGTTGTCAATACCACAAGTTGGAGCTGCAATCTGGTTCTCAAACTTGCCCATCCTAGCTGCCTGTCAGCACAGCAGGAAGATTTGTAGCTTTTAAAATCCAATTGGAGTAGAAATCTCTGGATGGATCCTAGCATTTATGTCATCACCAAAGGTAGCTCTGTAAGGTTTCATGCATTTTAGCTTATTGTATGTACAATATTTGTGTCAGGAAGCTCTCTTCCTCAGTGAGGCTACCTGTCTAATGAAGACAGCTTAATACCTAGACTTTCATTCAGTATTTGGATTCACTTCACCATGTACACAGTTAAAAAATTCACTTTACTTACCTTTTTAATATTTCATAGTCAAAAATAGATTAGTCATGTTTCTTTTACCAAGATGCAAATGAGAGATCTCTGCACCGTTTTTGGATCAAACATGATGTGATGTGTCCCGTAACTACAAGGCACCTTTATACCTGTTAAAAACCCACATTCAGAGCTCAGTAAACAGGTGACTTTTGTATCACACACTTGCTAGAGTGTCAATGCTTCCATTTACAGCTGATCTGATCTGAAAACTCTAAGCCAGAAAATCTTCATCCCCTTAGATCACTTCCTCCTGTTCAGAGTTAAATGAATCATGTGTAGCTGTGCACAGTCTAAAACTATTGTTTTATCCAAAAGGTCAGAAAGGCACCATGAGACTGCCATGCACACCCAGAGGAAGAGAGCCTGCTGCTGGCCTTATTTGCATGAGCACAGGATCTCCAGGCAGCTATCCTGCCACCAGCAGAGTTGGTTTCTTTTCTCTGTGGGACTAGAATTCCTCCAAAGACTGACCTTTTCTCTTCCTCTTCCTCTTCCCTTCTCCTCTTCCTTTCCTTGTACCCTCAACCCCACTTTTTTAAGAGACAGGGTCCCAATATGCAGGAATTCATGATATAGGCCAGGCTGGCCTCACACTCACAGAGATCCCGCTATCTCTGCCTGCACCACCACACTCAACAACTGACTTTTTCCTGTTGCAAGTCTAGTACGTATTATGACATGTTTTTTTCAACACCATAGATGGAGATCATCTACCTATATGAGCATGGGTAAGCTGGCCTCTCCCAATATGTTCCAGAACTTTTCCCCCATTACAAACATACCTACACATGTCTGAAGCTGTGGTTCAAACATTTAATGAAGTGAGAATGTTTCTCTGACATCAAGAAAAGGTTTTCCATGTGAACTATGAGGTATTTCTTGCAATTTTTTTTAGTAACTTGGGAGAATCTTTAGAAGTAAAGCTTGATATCTTTACTCTTTACCTCATTCTCTCAGCTAGGGCTCCTACTGCTGTGGTACTACATCATAACCAAAACCAACTTGGGGTGGAGGAGGTTCGTTACAAACTATACTTACAAACTATAGTCTATCATCTAGGAATGTCAGGGCAGAAATATGGAGGCAAGAACTAAAGTAGTAGGGTGTGTGTTTTTTCTCCTGGTCCCAAGCTCCCAGAATAATGACCCATGAGACTTAAAATATATCTACAAATACCTAGGACATATAGGTAGGTTCTTCTCTGACTAGCTCATAACTTAAAATAACCCATTTATACTAATCTATGTTTTGCCTCTTGGCTGTTTACCTCTGCTCAGGTGCCAAGTGTCTGTCCTCCTCACATCTACCTGGACATCTACCTGCACATCTACCTACTCATGCCTGGCTCTATCCTATAATTCTTTCTGCCTATTAGATGTCTCAACTTATATTTTACCCTTTCCTATAGGGCATAGGTTTTTTTATTGACAGGTATTGCATCCATACAATACAGAAGATATTTTTTCTACAAACTAATGTAGTGGCCATGAAGCAATGATCCTGGCTTGCTTCTCATAGATTGCTCAGTCTATTTTTCTATAGTACCCAGGACCACCAAAACATTGACAGCACCACCTTCAGTGAATAGGTCCTCCCACATCAATCACCAATCAAGAAGTTGCACAATAGGCTTGTCCACAAACCAATCTAGTGGGAGAATTTTCTCAGTTGAGGTTCCTCCTTGCAAAATGACTCTGGATCACATCAAGTTGGTCAGTACAATCTTTCAAGGTTTATTGAGTGTTAACATCTGTGGCAGATAGTTGCATGATGCTGGGAGAACATGGAGAGAGGAACTGAGTCAGGAAGGCCTCTGAAGAGATCATAGGGAAAAGGAGGAAAGGAATGTACCAGGAGAGGAAGACCAGTGGGAGAAGGGAGGCTTGACCTTGAGAGAATGATGAAAAATGGACTGAGATGTACAAGCCAAGTATGCAGGCGCTGACCCTTAGACCCCAGAGTGTCACAGAGTAGTTAAAAGGCTCTTTTAATAATGGCCTTGGTTTGTCAGACATTTTCAAGTGAGAGTGGGAGTGTGTGAAATTAAATTTTATCTTGAAATGATTCTTTGAGATGTGAAATGTAACAGGAACAGAATTGTAGACACCCATCACAGTAATACCTTTGTGACTGGTTCCTTCATTCTTTCCAGGCCTCCAAGCACAGATATTATCCAGAATATATCCATAGCCATCTTCTCATTGTTTTTACTCATTTTTGTTTTCAGTTCTATTTACATACGGGTGATGCCCAAAGTTACCTCTCCAGCTCTGACTTTTCCTCTGAACTGTCAAATTCTCAATGGGATTTTTGCCATTTTCTTCTGATGTCCAAGATACATCATATATAATAGGTCCCAAACCTTATCCTGATTTTCCCCCAATCAGCTTTCCCTGTTGTTTCCAATATAAGGTATCAGCAACTTCAGACTTCCAGGTCCAATGCTCAGCTACCTCTTACTCTTTTCCCCCTTTCATACCTCATGTCCAAACTGTCAGTAGCTATATAGTTCTGTCTTCAAAATCAAATTAGGTTTTTCACAATGTTTCAAGTCAATGGCATCATCCTGGTGAAGGTCACTAACGTTTCCCACCTGATTGCTGTAACTCTTCTCACTGTTTTACATGCTTCTTCTCTGAGTTCTTGCTGTAGGCTCTATGCCAATCAAAGGCAAGACTTCCACTAAAATGTGAGGCTAAGTCTGGGCATGTATCTCAGTGGTAAAACATTTACCTAGGTTATACAAATCCCTAGATTTCATCTCTAGCACCAACGAAAAGTGAAACAAAAATCACAAAACATAAATGTGGTCATGTAGACTTCCAGTGTCACGCACAGGAGACTGGTGTCCTGCAGTATGCTCAAGGACCTATCATTGTGCAGTATCTGTATAGCTTGTGACTCCCTTTTGCTTCTGCTACCCCAGTTATAGCTGCCTGCCCATTGTTCTTGAATATTCTAAGCATGCTTTCTCTTTGGCCTTTGAACTGATTACAGTCTTCACCCTACAATGACTCCCTTTTCCACTTCCCTCATCTCTTTAGACTCATAAGTTGACAAAAGCTGCTCCCATCCACCTGTAATCGCAACCTGCTGTAGGTACCTGCTGTTCTACCACTGCTTTGTTTTTCTATGTGACTCTCCCTAATTAACTAACTAATTAGTTCTGTTTCCTTTTCAAAGATGTTTCTCCTCGTTGTGTAGCCACAACATACAGCCTAGAATGTGAGCTACACGATGGCAAGGAGCAGCTTTTTGTTAAAAGTCATCATTGTGTCTTCAGGACATGAAAATGTGCTTGGCACATAGTAGGCATCCTCTAGAGAGGTGTGATTAAGGGATAAATACAAAATGAAATTTCATTAATTTATCAACAAGGTGGATGTTCAACAAATAGTTGTTGGCTGATTGAACTCATTTTGAAACTTTTCTACATTATCCAGTCCACCATGATTAGCTATATGAATCAATTCCAATGCAGACATGTTTTCCATTTTTCATTTTTTATTATGAAGGGCCCTTCACAGTCTGACCAGAACTTATTTCTACTCTGAGTTTGTTGAACCCTAAACTTAAGAAATGACTCATTGTCGTTGAATACTCAGATGAATGGGTGAAAGTACAAGGAAATGCAAATGAGGTGAGAAGGCTGTTAGAGAAGATTCTGGGAAGCCTTTCACTTCCTTCAGTGAAATCCTGTTGCCTCTGTATTCCAAGTTTAGGTTAAATCCTGCTTCTTGACAATTCAGTGTGGGCTCAACTCTCTCCCTTGAGAAAGCTCCAGAAAGAAAGCAGCAGACAGATCCCTCTTAGTGGTGTGATTTACAGAGTATGCCTCAGAATCACTGGACATGGAACCAGGCACAGAAACTCATTACAAATACAGATTCGTGGTTCTGGCCCACAGGCTCCACATCAGAACTTGAGAGGTGAGGTACGCTACGGTGAAGATTTTCTACTGTGTTATGCTCCACTAGTCACTCTTACACAAAAATCTGAAACTTAGAGCATTGGCTAAAATGAGAGTAGGCCTTTTTCTTAATAAAGGGATCGGATCTGGGGCGCTGTCCACGGTGATGAAAATTCTGCTGCTCAAATGCAGAAAATGCAAGAAATGTATTGCTAGGGACCTGTCTCCATTAGAGTTTTCTGCTTCTGAGAGAAAATTACATGCACAGTTTAGTCTAAATGTCTCAGAAATTAGAGGCAGAATTTCTGGATTCTTAAATAAAGCAAGCTTTGAAAGGATAGAAACATTATGACCCCAAATTTTGAACAGTTTATGTTGGATAAGAATTTAAGATGAGAAAATAGGCTACTGTGTGGTCAGCAAAACTTTTGCACAAGGAATGAAGAAAGCGGTGTGTCTTTGTCCCGACAGATGAAGGTATATACCCACCATTTCCTACCCATGGGATGTAGAGATATTAAAAACTGCTTGAAAGCTACAGCAAGATGGATTCCAATTAAACAGAATTAAATTGTATGTTTTCAAATCCTGATACTCTTAAACACTGGATTTTGTTTTCCTGAGTGAGACCTGCAGCCCCCTTTACTGAGTATCTATAAGATGGAATAGATACAGAGCTGCTTGGATGTTGAGGGACAGATTCTGCTACAAGGCAGGGGCATGGGCCTGATCATATTTCAGCTCCTCTCTGTTCTCTAACTTTATTTATTTTTGATTTTATACGGCTCTGTTTCATTAACCTGATCATCTGTAAAATGAGTTTCTAATTTCTACCTACACAGTGGCATAGGAGGCAGCACTTAATTATTTATATCTCTTATTATTATCAGATTAACACAGCAGGTACGGGCAATAAGCAAATGTATTTGACGTTTTTTTTTCTCAGTTTGCCTCTTGCAGTTGGGAAGCAGATTCATTTTTTATGAATTTCTTCTTGTTTTCTGGGATTTTTATGAGGCAGCATTTAAATACAGCATTTCACTAAAAATATAAAGTGTTTGTGAGTAGAGAATTTGATCAGCAAACGCAGGAGCAGCAACAGCGGATATGTGCTTTAATTTATTTTTTATCTTTTATCTTTTACACAATTTTTGTGGTAATAATCAGCTCCCTAATTCATTAGTAAATTTACATTATTTTGTGGATTAAAGCCATAGTGTTGTCCATAAGTACTCCACCGGTAAATTCATAGGGCAATTTTAATTTTAATATTTATCATTTAATGTGTCAATCCCTAAGTCTGAGGAGCCACGGAGAGAGCATGCACCCATCATTTAATTTCACGACCACTTACTGACTGTGCTTCGCACCAGGGTGTGACCCTCAGCAAGGGTTATCCTTTTTGAAAGAGACCACGTGCCTTGTTTTGAAAACCCTTCATCTGCAGGTCCCTGTGAGATGCACAGCCACAAGGTTCGGGAAAACACTGCTTCTTCGAGCTCCACCTGTGGCAGAAGCAGACCGTCTTCTTGTAGGCCCCAGGCTGGTCCTTGCAGCGTGAGAGGCTGCTCCTGATACAACTATGCCCACCCCTCTCAGAGGAGGATTCCTGGGACTTCCAGCCATGCTTGCAAAGCGTTTGGTTTTTAGGCTGCGGCTGCCGCATCTTCAGAACGTGGCTTCCAGCTGGCTTCTCCTGTGAGATGAAAATCCTGGTGCAGCGTCTCTCCGCTCCAGTTCCTGGCAGGTGTGTGCTGGACCCCGCCTACTAAATACTTTGTAATTAGAATGCCTTGGGCAATCGCTGTCATCCTACATCTGCGAGACAGTGAGGGCAGTGTTAGCATGACTGTGCTCATTTCTTTAACATCCCATGCCTGTAGACCCAAGCACAGCTGCCTGAAGGGCTTGTGTTTGATGCATGAACTATAGAAAGACCTCAGAAATGACTCTAATTATATCAGTATCTGGATGCTTTGTGGAAGCCGGATGCATTATTCATAACCAAGACTGAACTTCTATCTAAGGAAAAAAATAGTCCAACATAGGTACTGCCACTTTTTAAATAGTCCCCATCAGCTTAGGGGTTTGTTATGTTTATTGTCTGTTTTCCAACACTGGACTATCAGTCAGCAGAAGAAAAAACAACTTCATTTTTTTTACTCCTGTTTTGGTTAAAGAAGAAGCTACCACAACCTAAACAATACCTGGCACAAAGATAGGAAAATTATTAAATAAATAAATACTACCTTTTAATATTAACCTTTAAATTAAGATACTTACAGGAAAACAATACATGAAAATATTTTGCCCAGTGCAGTCAAGTGAGGGAAGTGTGTGATTAAACTGCACTGATTATATTGCCATCAGATAGCCAAAAGAGGTCATCAGCTACAGCAGCAAGAAAAAGGCGATATGTGTTCTTGCTATAAGTTATTGATCCGACAGACAGAAAGAGTTGAGGCCCAATCAGATGGCTCCGCAGGTATACAAAGGTGCCTGCTGCCAAGAGCAGAGACCGGAGATGAAACCTCACATCATCACCAGTGTGGTGATGTGGCAACACAGTTTCCACAAGTTGTCTCCTGATCTACACACACACACACACACACACACACACACACACACACACACACACA
>NW_026591086.1:41810835-41859467 GCF_907164565.1 Psammomys obesus
ACACACACACACACACACACACACACACACACACACACACACACACACGTAAAAGGAAATAGGTTGACAGTTGATTTTAATCACCCAGCTTGCAGTGTTTATAAATATTCCGTGATTATTGTATTTGAAAAGTAATTCACAGTGACATGAAATTTTATCTGTATGTTTTTTCTTCATAAGGATTTTATTTCTGAGTTCAGCCAGTGACTGTTTTCGGAAATATAGCTTTGCCATGCTGAAAATTTTGCCTTCCATTCTTTTCAAATACACAGAAGGTATAATTTTTTTTTTTACCTACCTTTATACTCATTTAAAAACCAGTGGCTTTTTTTTTTTTTGACTGTTGCAACTTAGGATCTGAGCCCAGCATGTCCTGAATTTTGCGCATTATCACCATCATTGGAAAATTTTGTAGCAGTGTTTCAGACTATTTGAAGCATAGCCAAATACTCATCTTTCTGAATAAAATATATGTTAAAGTAAACCAGTCTTTCTTACAAATAAGACACTGTAGTTCCGTCACCACAAATAACACACATTTGCTCACTGTTTGACCTCGGAGTCCTTCTTACTACAAGCTAAACCTCCAAACATACACACTGTTTCCACTTTATGCCTCAGATTTTTCTTCATTTTCTCTATCTTTACCTCATTCACTTGGGGCGGGGGAGGGAAGGAGGGAAGGAAGGAGGGAGAAGCTTAGAAGCTCAGAATACAAAAAGACTCTGGGCTTATTTTAAACAGTGGAGAAGAAGCTGGTAAGAGGGCCCTGTGGTTAAAGTGCCTTCCTGATGACCTGAGTTTGACCCCCAGAACCCATGTTAGAATGAAAGAACCGACTTCTGAAAATAGTCTTGTTCCCTTCATACACGTGCCCATGGCGTGACTGTGCCAACAAGGACACACACACACACACACACACACACACACACCACTACACACAATACCACCATCACCACCGCATAGATAATAATAAATACATCTTTGAAAATAAGAGAAAATGGCAGAAAGACCTAAAGTTCTACCAGGCTAATTATTTTCCTTTAAAGAAATGTAAGGCCTGAGAAATGATGGGCCACATGTTATACAACTTTTACTTCATGGCAACAGTTGGACTGGGTTTCCTCTGTCCTTGACAGATGCTAATTTCTTTTGCTGTTCCTTTTATGAGCCACCTTGGTGTTTATGTGAGAAGATGTAGGCAAGCCAATTAATACTGGATGGTTTATACTGAGCCGAATTAGAAAGTACTGCCTTTATATTTTATGTAGAATTGAAAAATGCCCAACTTATTTCTTATTAGTGGTATTAAAAACATGCTTTAAAGGATACACGGATACAGTTTTAAGTACAGATAAAAGATGATCAAAAACCATGAATATGTGTTTCTAAACAAGTTATTTAAGGTGACATATCAATGTATTTTCCTTATTATTTAGGAATAGTCAGGAAGAATTACAAGAGGAAGAAAGAGTTTAAAAAACTTGGGACAAACCTTATGGGAGTCACAGATGGTCGCCTTACAGCTGTGCCAGAAAAGAAACTAGCAGTCTGAATGGGCTTGGTGGGAACAATCTAAGTATTTATACCTGAACATTATTTTTTAAAGCAACTTCACATTTTGCCCATGAACACAGAGTGAATTCCAGGAGAGACACAAAGAAACCTGTCTCAAAAAACAAAAACAAAACAAACAAGCAAAATCCCTCAAACCAAAACCAACCAACCAAAACCCTTATTCTCTCTTACTTCCTTCTGGTATCTTCCTTCAGCAATGCCCCAGTTTTATAATTTTGTTTCTTTGAATTTTCAAGCTTAGCCATCGATGTTTTAAATTAGAAAATTGAATAATTAAGTTGTGTAAAGCAATCTGGGATATCAAAGGTTTTGGAGTGCCGTCTGAATTCTTTTCATTTTAAAACATAAGTGACAAATCATTGCCTCCTTTAGTTTTGCAAATAAACAAACGCAAATCAGGAGTGTTTTGTATAAAGAGGTTTTTCCTAACTTTGGTTGCATCTGTCTTGAGGACTTGATTGACTAGGAATAGAGAAATGCTCTCTCAGCCCTGGTCGGTCCCCAGGGCCCTCTCATCTTGCATCTAGAGGCTCAGGACTCCTTGATGCTCTGACAGGGGCTTGACCCAGGAGGCTGATGAAAAAAGAGCAAAGTGATCCAGTGAGGGCTTAGGGTGCAGAAAAGACTCTTCTCCTGGCTTGTATAAATCAGGGTAAGTGTCCCTGTGTTGCTTGATAGCTGTATTCAACATCAGGAAATGAAGGCCAAATTTAACAGGCTTCCTATGCATAAGCAATCAGTCAGGATTCTTTTGTAGTTATTTAACTTTCAAAGACAAGTGAAAATTCTAGCATGGTGTGCGTGGCAACTTTGAATAATTTGGTGGATTGGAGTACAAAGATTGGCAAAATTTATGTACTGAATAGGTCTTTGGGTTTTTGGGTTTTGTTTGCATCTATTTGTTGCATAGAGTAGTTAAAGCATAGTGGAGGCCAAGAAATAACTTTCTTATGAAAAGATTTTATTAAAGTGCTGACTAGTACTGTAGGGCCTAGCTGATACCGGAAGAGGAGAAGACAGGCAATGTAGATGTTAAATGTCTTTAGTAACAATGGTATTTTCCTGTAACATTTTAAACTGAGAAGTGAAAAAGCATGTGGTACTTGAACTATTGTGCACATTTATTTCTCCCTTTCATTTCTCCTTACCTTGCCTTTCTTCACTGCTTACTTGTAGCTCCCACTTTTAAGGCATCTTTAATTCTCTCTTCTCTGTGCTCTTGGGAGGGCCTGCACTTTGAAAATACTTGACATTCAGGAAAATACACTTTATATGTTAAAAATCAATGGTGACACAATATTTACAGCCCAAAGGCCAAACATTTGGAGTTTCTTTATAGAGAGTAAGTGCTCAGAGACCAGCTTTGTGCTACTCAGCTGTAGACATCAAAGAATAATAATACAGCAGTTTTCAACTCGATGGCCCAAATGGGCTTCAGCCCAGTGCAGTGAAGTATCGAGCTGTTCTGCAGATCTGTAATAGAGCGCCCGTGTGGGAATCCTTATTTTATCTTAATTACTAAGGAGCCCTTCACGTCTCAGAAGTCCCCATGTTTTCTTTCAAAACTTGTATCTCGAGAATGAGTTTATAGACTTGTGTCTACAAAAGAATAACAATACTTTGAAGGAGGTTTTAAGAAAATTCGAAGTGTAGCCAGAAGGGGAATTTGTTTAGCTGGCCCTTGCTACACTGTAGAGTTTCAAAGACAGTAGGCCTATGATTTAGGGGAAACAAAGAAACACATAGCTGTTTTTGACTCCCCTAACGCCCAGAAAGTTTAAATTTACATTCAGAGTTTAAATATACATTCAAAGATACACACACACACACACACACACACACACACACACACATAGCGGCAGCATTTACTTATTTATTATAATCTCCTGTATATTTCTCAGGGAGGACTGTCATTTAGTTTAAAAATCCTCAGTGTTGCTTTTTACTAAATCAGCAAAAAGAACGCAGATGGCAGTAGCTATCACTCCATTAACTATAATGATCAGGACCAAACATGGTTATTGATAGCTCTCCCGCCTTTTCATGTGTGGGCCCGTGGCAACATGGAGGTGCCACTTCTGTTACTGGCATGAACTTTCTGTGAGCTCTCACAGATCATCAGATGGAGTTCTGCCTAGGCTAGTAGAACATTATGTAACAGCTTTCTGGTGGTGAGAGCAATTCGCTTAAACCACTGGAGTGCTCGGGTTTCATACGGGGTATAGAGTGTTCATTCTCTTTACTTGTAAAAGGGACTCAAGAGAGAACTAGATGACATTCACCTTGGAGAAAACTGTTGATGCAACCAGACAAAGCTTCTAAAGGATCACCTTGTGAGTGACTCCTATTTGGCAAAACATGAGATTTAGAAAAGGCCGACCCCTCAAAACCCCCAGGACATAATTATCAGGGAAGGGATCCACCAATTCCCTAAGGTCACACAGCCCACTTATTCCCTTTCCACCAAACCACGGTTCCTTTCTACAACAAGAGACAAAGAAGGACAATGACCTTCATTCACCTAGGACAGAACTGGTCTTCCCTGACCTTGGAGTGCAAAATGCATTCATAACCAAGCAGCTGTGAGAATAGTGGGAGGAGTATTTCCCAGAGATTCAGAGCTTGGGGACCCTGGATTGGCCCCTCCAAGAATCCCCCTGCTTCATCATCCCTGGTAGGGACAGATCGTCTACCATGCTTCTACTTGGGAAGAATACAACACGATCGCCAAAGGCCATCAGGAGAATCCTGGGACAGAACACACTAAGATGAATCTCTTTGGTTGGTAGCCATAGCCATTGTGGACAAGGCTGCACATGGCTTTCTAGGAGGCTGGTATTAGGTTATGCTTCTGAACTTGAGGAAGTTCTTTTATCCCAGCAGGCTTTGAACATAGCAAGTCCCTGAAGACACTAGGCTAGAAGCATTTGCCAGTGGGTAATTATGTCTGTTTGATGTGCACAAGCAAGAAAGTTTAAAAAATAGAATTCACAGGTTGCAGTGCAAAAGGCAGGATGTCTGCAGCCCAGGGATTCATTTTGAGGAGCCTCCTGAAGAGAGGCTGAAGGCTTGGGAGAGGTGCTGAAGGAGGTGCTGACAAGAGTCACACAGCACAGCTATGGGACTCAACTGGCTGGGCCTTTCACCGCAAACTCAGCATCATAAACAACAAAGGCAAATGCATTTATTTGTTGTGTTTCGAATTCCTCTAAACAACAAGGATCTGTGCATATGGGTTACTGGATGATGTTTTGATATATGTTGTATAATGATTATGTCAAGCTAATTAATGTGTTATCACATTTACATTTGTGGTAGTAAACTTTAAAAATATTTAAAGCAATTTAAAATATATGATACATTATTATCAGTTAAAGACAGTGTGTATGAACTGTATGAATTGTGCTGTGTGATAGATCTCAGACTTATCCCTTCTATATAACTGAAACTCTGTGCCCCTTGGCCATCTTCTACATTCTCTTGTAATTATTATTCTCCCCTTCTGCTTCTGTGACCTTGACTTTTTAAGGTCCTGCACATAAATTAGTCTGCTGTATTTGCTTTTCTGTGAAACAACAGAAATGCAGAATCTCACAACTCTGGAAACTGGAAATCCAACAGGTAAGGGCATGAGGTTCCCCATTTGGGGAGACTGATCCAGGCTTCCTCCATTGTGTGTAGATTGCCAAGTCCTCCCAGAACCTCTTTACACACCTTCCCTTTGTGCAAGCCTGCCTCTGCCTCTCAATTTACCCTTCCTATAAGGGTAACAGTCAAGTGAGAACAGAGTCACCCAAACGATTTCCTTTTAACATGCTTGCCTCTCTTGGGACCCTGTGTTTGAATGGTAACACTGTAAATGCCTGGTGATTGAGCTTTCCAAATATTTGAGAGTGAAGGTTTCCTTGCAGGGATCTGTCCTCATACCTCTGGGACTGACATGAAGAAGCTGTATTTGGGCCATGGAAATTACATCTTATGCTCAGGCTCTTTTCCCAGTTTTCACTTCTGTGAGAGCAAATCAGCTTCTTTGTAGAGTAAAAATGTCTCTTCTCCCTCACTCCTTACCTTTACCTATCATCTGTGTGATCTACCAAAACAAATTGTTAAGACCTTGGAAGAGAAAGACAGAAGCTATGTTTTCACAGTCTTGAAAAGTGAGAAATCCAAGGTGAAAATGTCAACAAAGTCAGTGTCTGAGAAAGGCCTGGTTAATGGTCCATAGATGATGTGTCGTTATGTCTTCACATGGTGGGAGGCTTAAGCCCACTCTCTGGGGTCCCTCTTATGTGGGCATTACTCCTGCTCCTAATCTGACCATTCAAAGGTCTCATCTCCTGTTGTAGTCATCATAAAGATTATTAGTTCATGCTGCATACATTTGGTTGTGAGGGAACATGAACTTCTGCACTGCAATACTTTTTCCATCATTTCTTGTCTTAATAGACAAAGACTCTAGAAAAAAATATGAAGCTATAATTAATAAAATAAAAAGAATGATTATCCTATGTTTTCCCTGACCAGAGACAGCTTGCGCTATGTGTAGCTGATTTTTAAAATGTATTTATTGTTTTATTAATTATAGTTTATTCACTTTGTATCTCAGCTGTAGCCTCCTCCCCCATCCCCTCCCAAAACCACCCTGTCTCCCTCTTCTCTTCCCATGCCCCTCCCTCAGTCCACTGATAGAAGAGGTCCTCCTCCCCTTCCATCTGATCCTAGTCTATCAGTTCTCATCAGGACTGGCTACATTGTCTTCCTCTGTGGCCTGGTAAGGCTGCTCCTCATTCAAGGGGAGGTGATCAAAGATCAGGCCACCGAGTTCATGTTAGAGACAGCCCCTGCTCCCCTTACTAGGGAACCCACTTGGATACTGAGCTGCCATGGGCTACTTCTGTGCAGGGGTTGTAGGATATCTCCACAAGTGGTCCTTGGTTGGAGTATCAGTCTCAGAAAAGACCTCTGTGCCTAGATTTTTTTTCTCTCTTTGTGGAGCTCCTCTCCCCTTCAGATCTTTCTCTCTTTCTTCTTTCATAAGATTCCCTGAACTCTGCCCAAAGTTTGGCTATGAGTCTCAGCATCTGCTTTGATACCCTGCAGGGTAAAGTCTTTCAGAGTTCCTCTGTGGGAGGCTCCTGTCCTGTTTTCTAAAGTGTAGCTGATTTTAAATAAGTGCCTTTAGTTGTCAGTGACTTGAAGAAAAGAAAAAAGGGAGTTGTGCTTTATTCTGAGATTTCACTCCAGTTTAGCCCTGTTACCAGCACTACCAGCACAGATAGCACAAACCTGTACAGAGACAAGCTACCACCCCATCATGACATTAGTATGAGAAAGTAGAACAAATTGTTGGTTATTTTTAATCTGTTATTTGCCCTCTTTTGTACCTCATTTAGCTCCCAAAGCCAGTTTCCATGATACGTTGCTGGTAAATATTTAATTTCCATTCTCAGAAATGTGTTTTGCATTTTCACACTCCTTTCCTTCTCATAGTGATAGAAAACAAGATATGTAAGTGTGTAGTGTGTGTGTGTGTGTGTGTGTGCGTGCGTGTGTGTGTGTGTTGAGTAGATGTGCTAGGCATTGTCTTTATAATAAAAGATAATGTATACAATAGGTTTCCTGTAATGGAGAAGTTCGGTTGCCTGCTTCTTAATGAGAGGTGCTGATGTGAAATGACCCTCGCTTTCCTAAACACACAGCAATCTAATTTGAACCCGTACGCCAATTACTGGCCTCTGTGGAGCACTTCATGGCGAAACAATCACGTCACAATAGGATTAGAACATGATGCCCCAGGACCACAAGGGAAGTCAGCCTGGGTATAACTGCAGGTTTATTCCTCTAAATGGTCTGTAAACAGCATTGATGGCCACCTTGTGCCACCTTGGTATTGTTTCTATAAATCCTCTCTAGAAACAATCTAAAATGAATAGACAATGTAGTCAGTAATGGCCTGTTAGCTTTCAACACAGGGATGCACCACTGCTCGGCCTCCTGAATCCCACTCCCAGGGACTGATGGGGGAAATACTCACAAATGGCACTGCAGAAGGGCTTTAGGACGGGTCTTCTGTTGCCAAAACAAAATCATTCCCAGCTAGATTTTTATAGTAAATTTCTGTATTTGTGTGCTTTCTACGCTCTTTATTTAAAAAAAAAAAAAAAAAGAAGAAGAAAATGAAGGCATTTTGAACAATAAGGCGGTGCCTAATGCAAAGAAAGCTAGAGTTGCTGTGTCTTGGTCACTGAGGGCAGATCAGAAGAAGGTAAAAGAAGCAGAGTTGAAGTCACTGGAGTTGAACTGAACCTCCAGGATGTACTGGACAAGCTCAAGAAATAATGGGATGTATAGTAGGTCATTGTAACATGGCAGTATTGCAGGCTCAGTTGTATCCTCTTACACCTAAAGCCAAGAAAGAGTAAACTGTACCACTAAGTGATAGAGAAGTATTAGGATTCTACTCTCAAACTGAAGTCATTGGCCTCAAACTTCACTTCACTGTTGATATGTAGAAATACAAGTGTTTTTATCTACTCTGCTGTCCTGCTTCATGTTACTCTTCACTGGGGAGATTTTCAGGAATTCACTGAGAATCTACATGGATACTGAAAATTTGCTCCGTGGGCTGAAGCTTACCTCTATATAGTGGAGATACTATTCCACAGGTACCTTCTAGAGACAGACTACGCAGTGTTACCGTGTTAGAATAAGAAAGCAGAACTGATGATTTTTAATCCATTAGTTTCTCTGTTCTCATCCCCCTTTGTTTAACCTCCTAAAGCAATTGTTCCATGATACATTGCTGGTAAATATTTAATTTTCATTCTTGGAAATGTTACATTAAACTATTTCTGTGTTGTGTATGTAGCATTGTAGGTTGACTGCAAGAAGTGGCTTAAATTTTAAAAAAGAACTCAAAAGTGAATATAATATACTTGATAAAACCCTAGTATCACACATTCTCTAGGCTGATGTCATTGTATCCCTAAGGTAGTCGAGAAATGATAAGGAGTGCTCTGCTCAGGTTTGGCTTCCATGCTTTCCTACTGACCAAGTAAACAAGTATATAAGTAAACAGTATACACGTAAGCAGGAAACAAAAACGCAAAACAAGAATAAACTGAAAGAATCTCCAACTAGTGAGTGACTTCTGCATAGCACTCATCATGAGTGACAGAATTCAGGCTGTACAACTCCATCTGCCCTGCCAAGAAGCATATAGGCTTGTGCCAGTGAGGAGTTAAGAACATTTGGTGAGTGAAATTTAAGAACAGAATTGTAATACACCTAAAAAGGCACACTGGTTATTTGAGAGGTGGAACACAGGTTGGGCTGTAGAAGAAATTTTCACTTGAGCTACTAACTGTCCTATGTTGAAAAACTTGGGGGGTTTTACCGCAGGATAGCAAACTACCACAGATGGGTTGGGTGAAGGGACAAAAATCCGTTTTCTTGCAGCTCTGCAGCTCTGGAGGTTGGAGTGTGAGATCAGAGTATGAACATGTGGGATTCCCAGAGGGCACCCTCCCTGTTCTAGACAGTGACCTTCCTGCAGTCACTTCGTGTGGCTTCACCTTGTATATTCACATTTTACCTCTTCCTCTTCTAGTGGGGTCCTACTGGAGTATAATTAGGACTTCCTTTAAATGTAAGCATCTCCTAGAAGATCTACCTCCAAACAGTCACATGTGCAGATGAGGTTTCAACACATAAGGGAAGGGCATGTTGAATCCATAGCAATGTAGTTTTTGATGGGAAGTGAAATTGATTTCAGTAGAAGACCCCAAATGGAGGCAGGCATCCATGCACATGAGCATAAGGAGACTATAATGTCCTGCAATTAGCACTTGGCTGGAAGGAAAAGATTTGCCTTTAAGCACTGGTTAGGCCATTGGCTGGTTGTGTGACATGGGGTGTTCCACATCAACCTGGTCAGAATAGGTACCCCAGTTCCCTTTTTACCATCGGAAGTTGTTTCCTTTTAGCAGTGAGCACACTCTCCAGATGGAGCTGCCAAGAGGGTATGCCTGTCACTATTCACCCTCTTCCTTCTGGAAGGCTTTATGGCCTTTGATTTTCTTGTCCTGTTAGCTGGACATGTGACAGAACCACTCAGTCTCACAACTTTGCTCTACACCCTTCCTCCTGACGATTTATCCAGTAAAGGTTTGGGTCAGGCTTCCTTAACTTCTGCCCTCAAGCTCCTCCCACAGCTCTAACCATGCCTGCCCTTTTCTAAAAGTCCTACCTGGTCTCCGCAGACATGGAAGACAGAAGTCCGTGCTGGCCTTCCAGCTCTTCTAATAGCTGCTGTCTACTACAGGGTTTTGCCTAGTGTCTCCCAGCCCCTCCTTGCACTTACTCCTTGTCCTGCAGCAAATTGAGACCTTAGCTCCTTGCTGCTCCAAACCTTCCTCCCCTCAAACTTTCAGTTTACTAGTATCGTGCTCCTTTTCACGCCACTCAAATAAATATCTGTTTGAGTCACTATCATAGGGGCCGAAGGTGTGTGAAGGGGCTAAGGCCTGGCTCGGGCTTTCAGAGTTTTTGTCTAGCGCCAGGAGAGAGCATGTAAATCAATAGCTGGAATTTAATACCACAGATAAGAGCTCAGAGCTGTATTGCTTGTCACACTTGTCTCCGCATGGCTGTTACTGACTCCCCCACGTTAGCTCACGTGTGACTTAATCTCTCTCACCCCCTTCTCCTGTTTCCCTGGCACCTGATCTGTGCTTTCCTTATCACTTTTGCTCATTTTTAATGCATGTGTTTCCATGTCTTGTTTTTCTCAACTAGACTCAATAGTTCTTGAAAGCAATATTCTTCCACCCTAAACCTGTTCTTCACATGACTTCATAGAGCCTGTTATCTATTTCTCATGAATGTCCTGACAAAAATAATTTCTTGGGGTTGGGGAGATAGCTTAGTGGGTAAATTTAGACTTCCTGCCCTCAGGAAAAACTTCAGGTGCAGGGCATGCATCTACAATCTTAACACTAGGAGGAGGTATAAGTAGAGCTAGGCAGTCAGCTGGCCAGTCAGCCTACTCAAATAAAGTTAACTTCAGTGAGAGATCCTGCCTCAAAAACAAACAAACAAACAAACAAACAAACAAAAAACCGGAGTGGGGGTAGAACTTCACATGGGGCTAGAGAGATGGCTCAGTGGTTAAGAGCACTGTCTGTCCTTCCAAAGGACCCGGGTTCAATCCCCAGCACCCACATGGTAGCTCACAACTGTCTGTAATGCCAATTCCAAGAGATCTGACACCTTCATATTAATGCATACAAAATAAAATTTAAAATATAGAAAATCATCAGAAATTCACCTCTGGCTTCCACATACACACACAAATATTTATGGAAGTATAAACTAAGGCATGGTCTCTCTAAAGAATACTGCTCCTAAATATCATAGACTTCAACTTTAAAAACTGTCTAGTTTACTTTTCTTATTTCTATAAAGTTTCTGACAAAAACAATTTAAGGCAGGTGGGGGACATTTTGTCTCATGCTTTTAAGAAACAGTCCACTCTGGCAGGAAAACATGGCAAGAGGAGAATGAGGTATTTGATCACATCACATCCCATTCAGAGAGCGGGGAGAGAGAGGGTGCTTGCACCACCTTGTTTTCCTGCTTGTTTCTTTATGCAGAAGACCCCAAGTAATGGAATAGTGTCAGTCACATGTAAGGGAGTCTTTCTACCTTAATTAACCGTTCCTAGGAATTCCCTCACAGGAGTTTGTTTCCTTGGTGATTCCATATCCTGTCGAGGTGGTAATCAATAGTAACTTTTAAACCCTGGAGTTTTGTGAATTTACTTGCAAATTTCATACACGCTGTATTTTTATTTTATTTTACTGTTTTTATTAGTTCTCTGAGAGTTTCTTGCAACCTGTTTTGGTCATAGCACCTTCTGCAGTAGAGTGGTCAATTTACGAGGGCCTGCACTGTAGTATAGTAGGACACCATTATGTTTCTGATGGTTTTTCTTATCCCTTAGCTCCTGGAATAACAACTAATGAAACTCATTAAATATTATACAAATAGCCAAGCCATATAGCTATCCTCTTCTCTGACTAGCTTATAAATTTAAGAAACCCATTATACTGATCTAAATTTCAGCCACATGGTTGGTTACCTGCGCTCAGGAACCAGGTTTTCATCTTCCTCACATCTTGGCGGCTCAAACTCCCCTGTGTGTCTTTTTCCCATAACCCGTCTGCCTCCCCGTAGTTCCACCTACTTTTCCTGATTTAGCCATAGGCTATAGGTGTTTTTAATTGACAGGTATTGTATCCATACACAAAAGATTCCTTCTACACTGGACTCTTAGAGAAAATTGACTCTTTGTCTCCCAGCAACTAACAGTTGCCAATAGCGACACAGATTGGAGTATGATTGCATGCCCAATTCCTCCATCATTGCTGGCATTCGGTCTAGCTTAGGTTTGCAAGGATTTTGCACAATTATTGTGGGTTCATGTGTGTAGCTTCCTTGATGTGTCTAAAAAGATGTTTCCTTGTTGTCATTCACCTTCTCAGACTCTATACTATTTCCACATGTACCAGAATGACTCCTGATCCTCACGGGGGAGGGTTGAAGTACATATGCTACCTTTAGGGCTGAGTACTCTGCAGACTTTTTATTTGTCCAGTTGTGGATCACAGTGTTAATCACAGTGCAATTAGGAGTTTTTCAGATGGGAGTTCAGAGATGCATTAATCTATGGATATAACAACAATCCTTTAAAAGTCAGTTTAATACTATGTGCATTTGGTAGCAAAATAGTAAGTTAAGCAGTGACCTATCTCGCCATATGTTGCCAGCTGGATAATAATGCCAGGTATGGGTTTCATTCTATGCATTCGGGATTGGATCTAATCAGAACGTTATTTGTTACATCCATAAAAATTTTGCAACTATTGTATTAATAGGCATGTCTTACCAGGCCAGGATTATCACCATCATCATCATCATCATCATCATCATCATCATCATCATCATCACGGCTTGCAAGATTCATAATTTGGTATAACTGATGATTACTTTTCTCCTCCAGTAGATTGCATTGTGTTTTCCAGTACAATGAAAACCAGCCAATAGAGAAAAAGCTTCAAGGCTATTACCAGCTTGATTTTGTCATGTTCTATGAGTCATATCAAATCCTGTCTTTAACAATAGGGTCTTATCACAATATGAAGGGTAATCACAAATAATGGTAATAGCCTGTAGTAGTTAAGGCTGACCTATGAGAACTCTGTTGCAAATACACCAAAAGAAGTAACTGATACCTGGCATTGGGCTTTTTATTTGTTAGTACAGTACAGAGGATATTATAGTAGGGGTATTTTTATGTTATTATTGGGTAACTCCACTTTAATTGTATATTTGTATATATATATATATAGAGAGAGAGAGAGAGAGAGGGAGTATATGTGTGTATATATATATATATATATATAGAGAGAGAGAGAGAGTATGTGTATATATATATATATAGAGAGAGAGAGAAAGATGCATAGCTGTGTATATACACGCATATATTAGAAAAAATTTTTATTGTATTTCAATATGTCATTTTCAAAAGATTGTTGGTTTTATTTCTCTCTCTGGCTACTTCCTCCTCTTTTTTACCCTCCACCCACCAACCCAAGTTTAGCCATTCCTGGTCCATTATTTCCTTTAGTCCCTTATTCTAGTATATTCTATCTTCCCTCTCATGAATGTCTTCCTCCTTGTGACTCTTTAGTAATTTTCTGACCTTAAATGAAACAGACATATCTGAAGATTTATTGATGATATCTGTAGATGAGAAAAAACGTAGAACCCTGAGTGCAGGGTTACTGCACTCAGAATGAGCATTTTTCAGCTCTATTCATTTAATTCATTTACCTGAAAATCCCATAATTTCATTTTCTAAAAGCTGAGTAATATTTTATTTTGTAAATATAGCACATTTTCATTATTCATTCATCAGCTGATGCACTTCTTGGCTGTTTGCATTTCCTGGCTCTTGTGATTAGCACAGCGATGAACATGGATAGGTAAGTGTCATGAAGTAGGATGCGGAGCCCTTTGGGTTTCCACCAGGGACTGGAACATCTGGGTCATATGGTAGATCTATTTTTAGTTTTTTCAGGAGTTTACATAGACTGATTTTCATAATGCCTATACTACTTTGCATTCCTACCAGATACATATAATAGTAGATAAATGTTTCTTTTCCCCAGCATTCACACCAGAATTTATTGTAATTTGTTTTGTTGTTGCTGCTTTCTTAGCCCTCTGACTGGAATGAGAAATCTCAGAAACAGTTAATTAGCAATCCTTTGATGGCTAAGGATGTTCAATGTTTTTAAGTGTTTCTCAGCCATTTGTGTCTCTTAACTTACTTCATTCATATCACCATAATTGTAAATACAAACACAGAGACCTGGTACTAATCCTTTTTTTTTCCTCCTGGTATTAATTTTTTCTTCTTTTGTAAAGAGATTTAGTATATGTTCAATACATTTACATTTCATTCAGATAATGTCCATAGTCTCTCATAAAAGCTCAAACCATTATATACTCAATTGCCAGAATTTCCTT
This sequence comes from Psammomys obesus, assembly GCF_907164565.1. NCBI lineage: Eukaryota > Metazoa > Chordata > Mammalia > Rodentia > Muridae > Psammomys > Psammomys obesus. Next base: position 41,825,008 of record NW_026591086.1, read on the forward strand.
ACATTTGACTTTAATCTCTTCAGCAGCTAAAAGAAAGTTGCACTGTTAATTTGTTGTAAAACTAAATATGATAAACTTGGGAAAGTGAAAACTATAGAAAAAAAAAAACATCACCCATAATCCTACTTAGTAGAAACATTTAAATGTTTGCAATTCTTTTCAAATTCTGTCCCCCTATAAATTTAAAAGGTTGAGTAGTGTTTTTTTTTTCTTGCTCTTATTTTGTTCTTCCAGTATTGGTTGTTCTTTGCTAGCTGTATGGACCAGTTAAAGACAGGGATGATGTGGAGCACACAGGATGTAAAAAAAACACTTCAATAAGCTTCAGTGGTCTTGCCCTCTCATGACTCATATTTGATGTTCCCTGGCCTTTTATGTTTGATAAACACATGTCAAAGCTAATGTATAATCAGCTCACTTTGTGCTGCTATTTATGTAATATAAACATACAATGTCCTTGCATTCAAGGGTCTTGAAGAGCTGTCACTAATCAAGTGCCATGGCCTGCACGTCACTAACATCCCTGTAGGTGAACGGGAACACAGTGGAAGCAGCAATCAGTTACTTTGATTCTTCACCTATCTTTTGATGTCATCATTGAAGAAATGTATTTTTTTCCCTAACTTTGAGGCAATTTTGCTAGGCTTTCCTTCCTATTTGATCCACTATTAATGCCTCTAGTTGAGGATGAGATGACAAAAAAATGGTCAAAAAATGCATGGGCTTGTTCCTGGTGGTGACAAGATCATAAGATTTAGTTTCCATCTTTTTCTTGGCTCTTCCGGACTCTAGCCCATTGATATTTGATGAATTCAGCTCGCAAATTCAGATATTGCAAAAATGTATCTGTACTTTAAAGCCAGGATACAAATTCCAGGACCACAGTTGATGCTTCAGGCAGCAGAATGCTTATCAGACACCACATCAACCTTATCCATTGCTCTTCTGATGAGAAGCTGGCTTATAATCAGAGGGCGGATTGTCATGTATCCTCCTGTAGTTTTCTTTGCATCAGGATGATGTGTTTGTTGGTTTGAATGGAACCAATTCACGTATAATGAGTTAACCTGATTTTGTCAGTGTAACTCTAGGTATTAGAATTTAAAGGATTTTAATATGTTCTTTAGACCTTTGGAGGCAGAAGCTATATTCTTCCATTTTATGTATTCTTAGTGACGAAAACATTTTCAGGCGCACATCATGCTCATTGAATTTAAACTGAACTGCATTTGCTTTGCTGACATATGAAAACATCGTTGTCATCTGTGCAGAGTTTCCCCTCATGCAGCTCCCATCTTTTAGAAGAAAATCCTGTTCACTGTAAAATGACCTCTGCAGTTCTCTCCATTCTGCCTATTACAAGGTTGCTTGTCACTAAGCTTCATTCTCTCCATCAGTGTGGTGTCTTTCTCCTGATAGCACTCTGGCAGTTTGAGCTTTAAATTATTTATTTCCTGAAGAGTGAAATGTTTACCTTGATGGGATTACTTTTGGAAAGCAAAGAGTCTCTTGGTTACAGAACAAGGAGTTAACCCCAGATGCAAGCATAAACACCTCGAAGACTGAACTTAGCTGAGAGCTTTGAAGATGAGCTGTGAGGGAATTTGAAACTTGGCATAATGAAATCACACCCGCGAGTCCTGCAGAAATGATTGCTGCACTGCAATATGTATTGTACTTAGATACTTAGATCAAAGATCCATTTCTATTTGTATTTTGTTATCAATTATGCATCCAGAAGAGAAATTCTATTACTAACGAAGCCAATGAAACAGATATCTGGAGGAGTGGATGTATCACTTTATTTCTTGTCAGGTTCTATATTTGGCTTCCTAAAGCCCATTTGAGTATTTATCTGCTATTGTTATTGTCGAGAAGTGTGCCTGGGGGAAATCTGCAAGAGGAATGAATAGGCTTGATTTCTGTATCTGCATCCACGCTTTCTGGCTAAGTATTCTTAGGTGAACAACTTTAGGTCCGTACCTTGTCTGTTCCCCATAAAGACACCACTCAGATCCTATTGTAATTGTTCCATTTTAAAGTAAGAATGACCTTTTTAACCATAGGGGTATAATTTCTTGTAAGTTGCTAAGCTGGATATATCCTTTTTTTTTTCTAGTTGAGAAAATAGAGATAATTATGACTCAAAGCCTAAAATCCTTTAAAATGGTAGGATTGGTAATAGTGATTAGCTCTGGAATTTTATAGCCAGAGACTTTTCCTTTATAATTCATTAATTTCAGATTTTTTTAATTGATTAAATGTGTAACTTCTAGGAAAAATCAAGATCTGAGTTCAAAAGACATGAGCTCAAAACATTGTAATTGGTATGGCAGTGCGTTTCTTGAGCATCACAAACTTTAAAACCAGGAGATGTCTGCAATCTAACCTTTGGGGCTGTAAAGAACTTTACCAGCATTAGATGTGAGTGGGTAGCCACATGCCAAGAGATATTACATATCAAATGGAGCCACGGTCACCTGTTAATTTTTTTTCTTAATAAAGTGGGATTCCTAATAATTATAATAATAGAACTGTGTCCACAGATATGCTGAAACCATTCATCTTTTTAAAATTTACTTTTTTATGGATTACAGTTTATTCACTTTGTATCTAAGCTGTAGCCCCCTCCCTCATTCCCTCTCAATCCCACTCTCCCTCCCTCACCTCCTACCATGCCCCTCCTACAGTTCAAGGATAGAGGAGGTCCTCTTCCCCTTCCATCTGACCCTAGCTTATCAGGTCTCATCAGGATTGGCTGAATTGTCTTCCTCCATGGCCTGTTAAGGCTGCTCCTCCCTCATGGGAAGGTGATCAAAGAGCCAACCACTGAGTTCACATCAGAGACAGTCCCTGTTCCCTTACTAAGGAACCCTCTTGGGCACTGAGCTGTCATGGGCTACATCTGTGCAGGGATTCTAGGTTATCTCCATGAATGGTCCTTGTTTGGTGTATGAATCTCAGAAACAACCCCTGGGCCCAGATTTTTTGGTTCTGTTGCTCTCCTTGTGGAGCTCCTGTCTCTTCTAGGTCTTTCTATCTCCCCCTTCTTTCTTTGCATTCTGCCCAAAGTTTGGCCATGAGTCTCCACATCTGTTTTGGTACCCTGCTGGGAAGAGTCTTCCAGAAACCTTCTGTGGAAGAAACCATTCATCTTAAGAGATGCTGCTCGATGATATACTTATCTATTTTTTAAAACTTTTTATTGGCCCTTTGTAAATTTCACATCATGTAGCCTAATCCCACTCTTCTCCACCTTCCCTCATACCTGTCCTCCACCCTTGCAACCTCTCTTCTAATAGGAGGGGAAAATCTCATTGTGGAAACTATAATGGGTCACAGTGTGTTCCACAGTATACCGTTTTGTCCACACTTCTTTGCTTGCAAATGTTCGTTGCAGTGAGTCACTGGTCTGGTACGAGGCCTCTGGCTTCTTCAACACCCTCAGTTCTGGAACCTCACTGGGACTTCTCTCAGATATCCTGCTGTTGCTGTGTATTATGAGATCCTACAGTTTTGGATCTGTAGGAATGGCTCCTTCACATGTTCCAGCAGTTTATCAATGGGGTAGATGTTAGGGAGGGACAATTCAAAGCTCTGGATCAGGGCCTGAGAGGTATCTGAGCTGGTCCACCCACCAGCTCTCCTGCCTCCCCACCACTGCGGTGAGCTCTCCTGCCCTGCCCCAGCTGGCCCATCCAATGCCACCAACAGCACGAGCAGAGGCAGTTCTTCTGATCTCATGCCCTTGGGTTGGCTCATCTGCACCCATGGCATCAGGGACAGCTCTATTGTGCTGCCCTGAGGTGCTGGGGCTTCGCTCCTGAGTGCCGCAACAGGCAAGGGGCAGCGCCATTTCTCACACTCTAATGACCCCGAGGCCAGCTCTCCCACTTTCCATAGGTGGCTAGGGATGAGGGAGGGCAGAGGGCATCTTTCTCTCATTCATACCACAAGATAAGAGTCAGGGTTGACTCTCCTGCACTCAAGACCTTAGGGCCTGCTTTCTCATAATCCCTGTCTCTACGGCCAGCTCTGCTGTGCTGCCCAGGTGAAGTGCAAGACCTGCTCTCCCATGGGCTGCAGCAGATGAAAGTCATGGCCAGCCCTCTCTCCTCATTACCCTACAGCCAGCTCTTCTGCCTGCTGTAGGTGGTAAGGAGTGAAAGCAGATAATATATTTATATTACCTAAATTGGCATTCTGCAAAAATGCATATTTAGCATTCTGAGAATCATAGGCTAGGAAAGAAGGCTTGTCTTCTATGCTGTGGTGAGGATGGGACTTAATGGTTGAAATCTGGTTTCCTGTCCCCTGAGGGATGTGACATGTAAGAGGGGCAGCTCATTAAGAGCACTTGAACCAAGAGGAGAGCAGCCGGGGAAAATGGGCATCAAGGAATCATCTGGATAGAGAATTCTATGTTTGCATTCCTGATGTTTGGCTACCTTCAGTCTACTATGAATGTAAATTGAGCACACTGCTAAAGTTTGCACTGAAAAGAGTGGTGCTCTTCCAATTGTAGCTGGTTAGAAATAAAGACGATACGTTAAATAAGAAAATATACAAAGAAACAAATCAGTAAAGGAGCTGGATGTTTCAACATTGAAGAATGAAGAGCAAGTTAAAACCAACAACACTACATGGCAAAGATAACCGGGGGAAAAAAGGAGCTCATAGATAATTGTTGTTCTCAAAGAAATCGTTGTATTATGAAGTGATCATGGGTAAAGGGTGTATCGAGAAGGTGGTGGAACACTCTAAGAATTGTTGTCTCAAAGGAATATCAATTTAAACAACTCTCCAAGCTCCAGAATTCATGCACAATGACTAAGGATGCTTTGCACATTATAACACCTGGATACAGGACAGAAATAAGGAAAGATGAACTGGAGATTGGAGGAAGGATATCTTTCTAGCTCTCATATGACCCCTCTCCCAAATTCCAGGCCATGCAGGATTGAGACAGAGATCTTCTGCTTTGGGGAAGAAGGGGAAAGTGACCAATGGACTTTGAACCACCCCCATAAATCCTAGTAATAGACTTACCTGACTCTAGACCTCAGGGACTAGATGTCAACGTCTGCTCCATCACTAGGCTGGATCTTCCAGAATACGGTTCCAGGTCTGCACGCTAGACTTGACCCTCCAGAGTCCCCCACTGTCAGCTCAACTTTAGCATACCAGACTCTAATGCTACCCTTAGCACCAAAATGGCCTTTGGTACCATTTCTATACACTACCAAATGCACTACATGCTAAAGAAATCACTCCATTTACAATAACTTTAAAGATAATGATAAATATTTGAGAATATAATTAATAAAGGAGATGCAAGATCTGTGTAATGAAAACTGTAAAAGACTAGTAAAAGAAATGAAAGAGGCAATGGAAGGAAAGACAATATGTCTTTAAGGTTCAAAGGATTAATATTATTAAAATATTTATACTACAAAAGCCATCTATATATTCAATGCAATATTTTCCAAAATATCAAATATATTGTTTGCAGAAATTTTAAAAATGATAAAATTTATAAGGAACCAAAGGAAACCACGATATCAAGAAAGCCCTGAGTAAAAAGAACAAAGCTGTAGGCATCTCCTTACCTGACTTTCAAATATACTATAAAGTTAATGTTATAATAAAATATGTTGTGGCATAATCATAGACACATAGACCAACTGGGAAGCAGAGGTAGTCCAGAAATAAATGCATATTTTCAGTTGCCTGATTTTTTACAAAGATGCTAAGAGCAAAGAGTGGAAAAGAAACAATTTCTTCAATAAATGATTTTGGAGAAAATTTGTATCTACATGCAGAAGAATGTAATTAGAGTCTCACCTTGTAGCATATATGAACAAAATTCAGAATGGATTGAATTGTTAAATATAAGGCTTGAAACTAGAAAATAACTAGAAGAGCATATAAGAGAAAAATCTTTATGACACTGGTCTGAACAATGAATTTTTGTTTGATCAAGAAGCACAGACAGAAGAACAGAAAATGGACATTTAGGATTACACAAGAAAAAGTTGTTGTTGTTGTTTTCAGGGAAGGCCAAAATCAACAGCATGAAGAAAGAAGTTATGGGATCGGAGAGAATATTTGCACTTCATTAATCTGAGAAGGGGTTCATATGCAAAATATATAAGGAACTCAATTCAATAGCAAGGAAATAACCCAAGCCAAAAAAAAAATGTTCTTCAAAAGCAAACTAGCAAATGGTTAATTTTTAATTTTTATATATTTTAAAAAATGTTTAGCACACTAAGTAGGAAGTCAGTGCAAATCAAAATCACTATAATAAATTATCCCAGTCTAGTTAGAATGACTATAAAAAAACTCACAAAAGTAACAAATGTTGTTAGAGATGTGAGAAAAGGAACTTACATTTTTGAGGGTATGTAAGTTCCTGCACATATTATGGAAAACAGTACACTTGTTCTACAAAATGGTAACTCATACAATCCAAAGATCACAGTTTCAGATATATATCCACACTTCTCTTTTCTGCAAATGTTCATTGCAATGAGTCATTGGTCTGTTTTGAGGACTCTGGCCTCTGCCACACTATCAATACTGGATTCTCAATGGGACTCTTCTAGAATTCCCTGTTGTTGCCCTGTGTATGGAGACCCTGCAGCTTTGGATCTGTAAGACTAGCCCCTTCACATGTTCCCACTGTTTATAAATGGGTTAGATACTGGGGTTGGCCAGTACAAAGCCTTGGGTGGTAGCTGAGGTGGGTCAGCTCACCAGCTCTCACCCACACTACCAGGGTGAGCTCTCCAGCACTGCCCCAGCTAGCTCATCCAATGCTGCAGCCAGCAACAGGCAGATCCAGCTCTCCAGCTCTTATGCTTTCGGGGCTGGCTCACCCATGCCAGTTTCAGCAGGGCCAGCTCTATTGTGATGCCCAGGTGAGGTGCAAGGCCCCACTTTCCTGAGTGCTATAAATGGCGAGGGGATGGGCCTGCTCTCCCGCCTGCCATATATGGGAAAGGGTGAAGGAGCTTGGCATCTCATTCTCGTCTATGCCACTGCTCAGCAGACAGGTGACAAGGCCAGCTCTCCCACGCTCACACCCTTGGGGCTGACTCACCCATGCTCCCATCACCAGGGTCATCTCTACTTTTCTGCCCAGGTAAGGTTCAGGGCCTGCTTTCCTGCTCTCGTAACCCTGGGGCTAGCTCTCCATCCTGTTGCAGGTTGCTTGGGGTAGGGGAGAGAATGGCATTTCTCCCACAGCCATGTCACTGCTCAGCAGACAGGTGGAAGGTCCTGCTTTCTCAAGCTCATGTCCTTTGGGCCAGTTCATCCATACAGCTACCAACAGAGTGAGCTCTACTGTGGGGCCCTTTCTCCCAAGTGCTGCAGCCAGTAAGGGGCTAGGCCAGTTCTCACAGCCCTAACATATCAACATGTCCCCAGGCAGCAGCCCAGACCAGAGAAGCCTGGCCTTTGGTGATAACAGACCACCACTGCTATAGGGCCACAGACCCAGACAAGGCCCTCTGTGGCAGCAAGGGCCAGGACCTCACTGTGGGCTAAGGTTGCATTTCCAGCTTCTCACATCAGGCTATTCCTCACTACCTTCCTGTCTCCCGTCTCCCGTTCCATTTCTCTTCACTGTGCACACATCCTTCCTCCTCTCTTTCTCTTTCATCTCTCCATCACTTAATTGATCATCTCAGTGATGCCTGGAGCCTCCGGGTCATCTCAAGAGTGTTATGCCCCACCCATGCTGTGTGGCACTGGGCAGGGGTCACCTCAGGCTTGCTCTGCCCACCCAGCAGGCCACATGGTGCCACACTGGGGTCATCTTGAGTATAGGCTGCCCACCTGGGCACGTAAAGCTGGGTGATGATCATCCAAATATTATCATGTTTAAAAGGCTACTCTAACTTTAGCACATGTGTATGTAATCTTGCCAAACTTCCTTTTATAGCTAACACTCATAGATGTATAGGGATGACAAGAACTATATTAAAATCTAATTCCTGTGACATCCATGTTTTCATTACATTATGAATAGAAAAGAGTATTTAGCCCACATATCCCTGCTAATTTACTAATAGTTGCTTCCTAGAATACTACCGAAACAGTTCCTGGAGCTTCTGGCAGGAATGGCTTTGTTGACTGATTCCAAATGTCCTTTGTACAGATGGGACCCAAGAGTGGTTTCGAGGTGTTTTCAATTTCAACCACCACCACCATATTCCCAGCATTGAGCAGTTCCACTCGCTTGCTGTTGTAGTCTCTTCATTCTAAGCACTTTTCTGTTGTATGGAAGTAGACAAAAGAAGAGTCCCCAACTGGCATAGAGCTGCCTTAAATATCCATGGAAGGTCCTTGCCTTGGTCAGTCTATTTATGTTTCTTTCAGCTTTGTGAACTTGGCTCAAGTATTTGTGGTAATTGGTAGAAATAGACCTTGTCATGAAAACATTGATTTAACCCTAGGATATTGGAAGCTTTTTATTGATCCTCCAAAGCATTCTCATATTCTCTATGATGGAAAAACCAATTTTTTTAAAGTTCTAATCCTTATGGATTTATACATTTATAAAACACAGTAAATATGATTACTAGAGAAAGTGAAATGAATGGAAAGGAAAGATTCAATGTTTCAAAGATGTTCAACATAGTTGTTTGCCAGTTGTTACAGATGCTCAGTGATTTCTCCCTGTTCATGCAGTTACAGTTATCACATGCAGACCAGATGGTGGCGCACAGAAGAGCCCCAGCCACAGATCTGCCTGTCTTCTGAGATGTGCTATGGTCTTCCTCAGGGCACATTAAGCTATTTGTAAAATGCCCGATAGCAAATATTTTTGTTTTATCTTTCCAAGTGTGGAAAACATAAATTTGCTTGTATAATCATTTGAAAATATAAAAAGAATTATAGGTTTGGAGCTATATAGAAAGGCTCCAGCACCCAGGTGATGCTACAGTTCAAGGCAAGTTTTGTGCTATATAGTATTTGAGTAAAGTCTGAACTATGTAGCAAAACTCTCCCTCAAATTCGAAAACAAATATAAAAAGTAAAGGATACCAGGGCAATTTGGCTTAGGAGCTTTAACTTACCAAACCATAATAGATCTTAAGGTAAAGCTAGAAACAGCTTTTTTTTTTTTTTTTTTTTTGTTTAAGTTCAATAGTATTTTGGGATATCTTACTCATTAAAAAACAACAACAACAAAAACCTATATGGAAACATACTATTGTAGAAGCTTCCATACATAGAGAGAGTCCAACATAAATTGGACTCTGTCGTTGTTTGAATGAAAATGGTGTTCATATGGTCATAGGGAATGTCATTATTTGAAAGGATTAGGACATATGGCCTTGCGGTTGTAGTGTGTGGCATTATTGGAGGAAGTATGTCACTTGGGGTGGGCTTTGAGATTTCAGAAGCTCAAGCCAGGCCCAGTGGCTCACTCCAATCGAGTGGCTGCTTACTGATCGAGATGTAGAATTCTCAGCTCCTTCTCCAACATCATGTCTGCCTACATGCTGCCATGCATGCTACATGGCTTTCCGGCATGATGATAATGGAGTGAACCTCTAAAACTGTAAGCCAGCCCCAATTAAATGTTGTCTTTTATAAAGAGCTGCTGTGGTCTGGTATCTCTTCAGAGCAATAGAAACCCTAACTAAGACAGACTCCATGGGTCTTTTCTTTCAAGAAAGAACATGAAGCTGGGTTGGAAAATCTGAGAGAAGCTGGAAAAGAATACAACCAAAACATATTGTACTAACTTCTCAAAGAATAAATAAAAACATTATTTTTTTAAAATCCCAAAACTTAAAGCAATGTTTGTACCTCATGATACAGCTTGCTAGAACCCCTGGTTCTGGGCTGGTAGCTGGAGCTACAGTCCTATCTGAAGCTTTGACCAAGTAGAAGGTCCACTACAAGATCAATTGTGTTATTTTAGGTAATGTTTTGTCTCTCACCATGTAGGCATTCTTCTACAGTATGTGAACTGAAAAGGTGCTAGATACAAAGCAAATGTACAAATCAATCAATGACCACAGACAAAGGACATACTGTGTAAAGATAGAGGCCACTAAAAAACAGTTTAGTCTCCATTCCATCCTCCCTAGCTATGTCTCTTCTCACCGATTACAATACATATGCGCCTTTCAGCAACAGCATCACAAACATATTCTGTGGCTAAGATGAGTAAGTAACTTCATGAGCCCATGCAAAAGTAAACTTGAAAAACTTGAGTGTTGGTCACTTTTCTCATTGCTGAGCAAACAACTAGGTAAAAAGCAATTTAAAGAAGGTTTTGTGGAGGGCTTACAGTTTGAGGGAACACAGTCCATCATCGGAACAAAGGCACGGCAGCACTACATAGCAGCAGAAACAGGTGGCTTAGCATCTTTAACTTCCTCAGGTCTTGGTGGGACTGGAGTCAGCGAGCAGGCAGGCACATTCTTCCAGTGAGGCGCTACCTCTTAAATGTTCTGAAACCTTTCAAAACTGCACCACCAGCTGGGATCAAAGTGTTGAAATGCATAATTCCATGGAGGACATTTCATATCCAAGCCACATAACATGGAAGTTTTTATTTTTATGTAGACAGTTATTATTTAAAATCATTTCCAAATTTAAAAAGAAAGAAGGGATTTCTATAGTCAGTAGGCTTAAGAAGCATTCATAAAAATGTCAGTAAATATATTAAATTTTATATAGACATAAGAAAAATATAATTGTGGAATATTTTAAAATCAACAACTATTCACTAGGTGCCTCAGATGAGTTTTGTGTTTTCCATGAAGTATTTAATTTATCCATCATAACAAATATTTAAAGTGATTCGACTTGGTCTTCACTGTACGGCTGGAGAAGCTGAAATAGACAGAGGTTGGGTAGCTCAAGGCAGGCTTACTAGTAACAGGTAGTGTAATGGGCCCAGGATGTGAACCGTAAGTTTAAACCCTATAGCTCTCAGTTCTCAGAGATATGAATGCAGTCATGTGATCTAAGTAAACGTGGCGGCTGAGAATAGTACTTATAAAAGATCACTATTATTTGATTTATTAAAGCCAAACACCCATTAGAAGTCTACATTAGGACTTTTTATGAAAAATATTTCAAGATGGACACTGACCTCATTGACAGAGGAAAGAAATCAAAGCAGTTTCCACTCTAAATGGAATATTGGTTTTTTTTTTTTAAACCAAATATTATGGAGGGAAAAAAAGTCAATGAAAACTTATTTGTCCTTCCAGACAAGAGCTTTCCCAGGAAGGTGTCCACTCTTTTATTCTGAATCTATAACCCTTCTATAGATCAGCTCTGACTGATAGAATCCCAGAAGACTTGTATCAATATAAAGCAAAGATTCCAGTAGCTGTGATGTCTGAAAATGCATAATCTTATTCTTGGTATTGATAACTTATGTGATGACATATGAACTACTATTGATATCACTACACAGAATTACTGAGGATGAAACTAAGAAAAAAGTTATTCTTTCTTTTCAGCAGTGAATCTGTTTTTTGATTGGTTTGGTTTTCAAGACAAGATTTCTCAGTGTTGCCCTGCCTGTTGTGGAACTCACTACATAGAACAGGCTGGCCTTGAACTCACAGAAATCCACCTCCCTCTCCCTCCTGAATGTGGGGATTAAAGTCATGCCCCACAACTACCCCCAAAGCTATTCTTTCAACAGCATAGGTTTTAAGATATAAAGAAAGACTTTGAATATATGTTCTTTATTTCCAAGGATCTTTAGACTATTAAATACTATTTGATTAAACTGCCTTTCAGGAAAATATCTGTTTTAATGAGTGGTAAGGCTTTTTACCACTATGGTTACTAGAGTAAGGCTGTCAATAAATTTAGGTAAAACAACCAGAGATTATGGACAAAGCTAAATAAAATAAATTTAAGACAAACGGCCTGTGATGGGGAGAGTAAAAGAATTTAGGAAGCCATATGAAGATGTGAGATCCACAGTTGCCTGTCTATAGAGGAAGCAGTGCTGTCACTTACCAGCCCTTTGAGCCCACGCCACAAGTAGAAGACAGTTAAAGAAGCAATAGTATCTTCTTTGTGTAAAATTGACACAGAGATGGCTCACGGTGAAGCTCAGTTGGCAGAGTGCTTGTCTGACATTCATGAAGCCCAGGCCCCACATAATTAATACTCAGTGGTGCACCTGAAATTCCAGCACTCTGGAATAGAAGCAGAAGAATCAGAAGTTCAAGGTCACTGTCAGTTACACAATGAGTTCCAGGCCAGCCTGGCTTACATGAGGCCTGGTCTAAAGACAAAACAAAATAAAACTGTAAACAATCACAAAAACAAGGACCCAGAGACACTCAATATCAGTTTTAAATTGATGACTAAGTAAATAAGAAGTCAAAAGTGTAAATGGAGAGTGACTACATGAATATTATGTTTTAAAGCGTGGTTTTAAGGATATATACCAAGCTCTCTGTAAATTTGTTATGTCAGACTTTTTTACTTCATGGTATATAAAAAGATGATTCATGATTCAAGTGGCTATACTTTATCCTAGTCCCTGGTAAATACAAACTAAGTTTTATGAACCACAACTTTCTGATCTGTAGTAGCAAGAGCTAAGTATGAGCCTGACTGACATAGTTCTTCAGCAAGGTTTCCCCTGGGTTCCATCCTCACCAAGCGCTTTGGATGTTTCTTCATACATCACAGAGCTCATCTTCTCTAGCTTCCATTTGGTATTTTTACAGTGAATCAGGACACACATTCTGCTCTTAAGAGATATCTCAGGAATTCAAAGAATGACCCAAATTCCTGAGCTCCCAAGGGTGAATGAAGTCCACTCTGAGGGCCCTATAACTCATGCTACCTGAGAGAAGTCACACCTTGAAGTGGAGTGGGATAACCTATGGGTCAGTGTTCACATGCAGAAGACATTTTGAGACCAGAAGAAAGAAAATATTTTTTGCCAGGAAGTTTCAACCTTCCTCACTGTACCAGCCAGGCTGAAATTCAGTAGGTTCAGTTCTCTTCTGCCTGCCTCCACATAATCAAAGCCACAAAAAGGACATTACCCCACATCTTGATTCCCACATTACAGCTAAAGTGGCTGACATTTGGGAAGATGTTCAGAATCCCAAACAGAACACAAACATCTTGCCTCTAGAAAATTTTCAAGTCTCAGTGTCTGATTTCCTATCCTAATTAAATTGATCATGTGATAAATTCAAAAGTTTCTTTCATTGTTTTGTCACATACACACAAGTAGCCAAAAAGAGTTGTATACTCATAGAAGTGCATGAATGGGAATCCAAATGAAATTGTCATATCGGAAAGGAAATTCTTGGTACCCTTAATCACACACTGAAAACACTGTCCACTAGGCTCTCTCTGTACATCAGACTCTTGCCACAAACCTTTCATTTCTTTCCTAATGGCTTTTGCACAGTAAGAAGTACACTCATCAATAATGTACGTTTTTCAGGCATAGTAAAAATGTTTGCGAAAGGCTATTAATGCAAAAGCAAAATGCCCACATTGCAAACACTAATACCCTCCCATTTGTTTTAATTTTTTTTCTTGAAATTACTTAAAACTCAGTTTGCATTCAAAAAAAAAATCCAACAGAAAAAGGTCAGTGGAAGGACTAACAAAGTGCACCCATGTGAAAGCCTTAGAAGCTCAGGAGTTTGCCCAAAAGACAATATTTGTTTCCTTGATTTTAAAAATAACACAGCTAATTTCTTTTGGACGTGATACGGCGGGTGATAAAAATATTCATGAGCTGAGATCCAGCACAAAAAGTTTCCAAAAAAGAGTGCATTTTTAATATGGAGCTGTATCGCCACCAGAAAAGTGGAGTGTTTAATGGGAAAAGTGACATACCCTTAACGCTATATTGGGGATGGCTCCATTATAATGAGAGAAACTATTGGCTGGAACCAGAACAGCTATATTCTTCTCTCAGCTTCCACAGTCCCCACACCCCTGGAGTACCATTCGAGACAGTGATGAACTGTGGTCTCAATTCCCTTATTAGCTGTAAGACCTAAAAATTATATGTGCAATTAAAAGGCAAAATGCTGATATTACTCATAGGAAGCCCTTTGTACATTAGCAAGGTACAAAAGTCTGCTGACACTTTGCAACAGAGATCGTCAGCAGGGCAGAAGATTAATAGAGCCTCATAAATTTGCAGAGTGAATACGGTAGATGGGGCAGAATAAGCATGTTGTGTTAGAGATAAATAAAGGGCATGGTCAGCTTGACAAAACATTAACAAGGACTACAACCAGTCCTTCTAGGCAGTTTGCTTGGCTGGCATTAGTTCCTTTTATATAACTATACATAATTACACCCCAGCAGTTGCTGTTCATGTCACAAAGGCCTCCAACATGACCGAGAGCAGTGAGAAAGCCATCCACTCAGATGGGTTTCACATCATGTCATGCTGCCCTGTCAATGCACTTTTTTCAAGCGAAGACCTTGATGGCCAACCGGTTATCATCTTCTGTTCTGTCAGTGTTCTGCTGGGTTAGCAGGATGCACTTTCATGTCATGGTGGAGAAGCATAACAGAACACTAAAATTCCAAGGCAAAAACAAAACAAAACAAAAAATCAAAACAGAAGATATATATTTTTAAAAGCTATTTAAAATTATTATTTGGGAAATTTGTAGAATAAAATTTGGCTCCATCTTTTAACAGACTCATCTAATGACTTAATAAAATGAGCTACATCCATCCCTTCTTTGTCATTGCCAGCTTAGGAAGTGTTAATTTTAAGTTGATTAGATATATGAAAACCTCAAAGAATTTAAACTTTACTTTCTTTTTCTACTTCCCAAGAGAAGTTTTAAAATTCTATGTGACAAAATGAGACATGAAAATTCCTCTTGGGGATCAAATGATTTGCATTTAAATTAACTGTTGCCTGTTTTCAGTAGAGACAGAATAAAACCCTAAGTTCCATCTGCCATGTCAGTAAAAAGATGTAGCAATGTGCTTTGCCATGTAAACATGAAATGGTCGTAAAAGAAGGTCCAGCTCTGAAATAGTTGGTATGTTAAGAAGACTACAAATAACACTGGGGGGAGAGAAGGAAATGGAAGGGACAGGAGCCCCACAAGGAGACCAACAAAGCTAAAAAGTCTGAGCCCAGGGGGTCTTGCAGAGACTGATGCACCAACCAAGGACCATGCATAGAGAGGACCTAGACCCCTGCTCAGATGTAGCTGATAGGCAGCTCAGTCTCCATGTGGATCTCCAAGAAAGGGGAGCAGGGGCTGCCTTTATCATGAACTTGGTTGCCTGCTCTTTGACCACTTGCCCCTGGTGATGCAGCCTTGCCAGGCCACAGAGGAAGAGGATCCAGGCAGTCCTGATGAGACTTGACAAACTATGGGCAGATGGCAGAGGAGAACTCCCCCTTTCAGTAGACTAAGGGAAGGGGATGGGGAGGGAAGTGGGAGGGACAGTGGGACTTGGAGGGGAGGAGTTGAGGGAGGGAGCGTCAGTCGAGATACATAATGAACAAATTGTAAAAAAAAAAAAAAAAAAAAAAAATTAGTTAAAAACAAAAAAACAAGGCAGCCCAAAGAGTCCAAAATTTTTGTCATGTGAGAAGATGTCATTTAGGACCGAGGACCTAGACAGGGGCCAGAAAGAACAGGCAAGCTAAGGCAGAGTACTATTCAATCACTTGTGTGTGCTCTCACCTCCATGTTGGAGGAGGAGGAATCTGGAGGAAGATGATCACCATGGTCTAGTTTCTCAACCTTTGGTGTTGAGAAGTAAGAGGACTAGAGGACTATCATTATAACGTTTCACTATGTGATAACCTGAAGGCTATAGTGATGTTCTAGTTCTGCCCTAAGTCCTCTGATCTTATTGTGGGTCTAGGTCTATGGTAATGGGTTTTTGGGTTTTCGTTTTGTTTTGGTTTGTTTTTTCGAAAGTAATCTTGCTTGTCATTTGGATTGAATAAGATCCAACTTTTTTGTATATTTAAGAGCACTTTAGTGTATCTTCTCTCTGAAGGCCCTTATGAGCCTTCACTCTGGGGAGAAGGATTATGAAAAGAAAAGCTTCTCTATATGTCCTGGGTAGGGATTTATTTGAATTCATCCTCTGTCTAAATTTAAGAACTGCATTAAAGCTCTAACATTAGAGAGTTTGGTTACTTAAGAATAAGAGTGAGAGCCAAGTTTCAGTTTCAAAACAGTAAGGCTAAGGATTAATGGAGGATGACTCAAGAAAACATCTGTTTTTAAAAGCCTATTGCTAAAACAGTGGTTTTTATTGTCTGGTCCCTCAGCAAGAAAGTTTAAAGAGAGAACTATAGATATGAAAATCCAACGGAGCACTTATTTAGCCCAAGCTCAGTTTTCATAGAGCAGAACGTGAACCTTCTGGAACCTTCTTCCACAGTACCAGAGAATTATAGTCACACGAGACTCCCAGCTTACAGCTGTCTCTTTGTATTCACAAGCATTCTCACCAGCTACCCAGAGCGTAGTTTTCATGACATGGTTTTCTCTACTTCAATGGTCTAATAAAGTAGCAATCACTTACTCTGTTCCTACTTAATATTCAGGTTCTCCTTTCTCTCCTGAGTGTGTGGAGACCAATATGTTAAAAGGTCTGTACATAGGGTCAGGACTTACTAGTGAGACTACTTGTATGTAGTAAATGTTGCAAATGGACACTGACAAAAAAAAAAAAAATCCTTCTGGAGCGCTCAGACTGGCAACACATCTTGGTGCCCTACTTAAGAAGTATGCTTTAATTGACCTCTTACTTCAAACTTCCAAGCCTGAATTCTCTGAAAGCCTTCCCCCCCTCTTTTAAATTTATGATCTAAATAATGCACCCTCACTAAGGGAATAGGCCTGCCACAGACTTACTCCGAGTAACACTAAGAAACCGCAGCCATTCACACGTTTAAATAAGGTTGCTAATCAGGCTGTGCATTGTTCACTCTGTCCTGGGTCCTCCTGGCAAAAGCCTCATCTAAAAATAACATGACATTCCATTTATAGGAGAACAGGCACTTGCTACTTCAAGATGAATGGCACTTCAAGATTCAAGTCCCTTGTTAACCCTCGTAATCTGCTGCAAATATAACCCATTTGACCAAGCATTTGAATGAATAAAAATTAATCATTGCTGACATTCAACCCCACAGAGATTAGGAACATTCTCTCTCTCTTTCTCTCTCTTTTCCTCCCTCCATTCCTCCCTTTCTCTGTCTCTCCATTTGCACACATGGACAAATATAAATGGTACTAAAGTTAACTGTAATCAATGCATGAGATTAGAGGTAGCAGAAGCAAGTCAACATAATTTAAGACACTTAGTGAACCCATAAAACAAAACACACATTATGAAGTCCAGGAAAGCAGAAAATGATTACCTTAAGACTGCATTCTGGTTTGGGGGCTGAAAAACTGATATTCATAGAACCGACTTATGATAAAAATTGTTGTTTTACTGTCTAGAATGGAGACACCTTTATAAATAGCTCCTCAAAAGTCACTCTTTGGCACTGTCAGTAATCATCAGCACATATCCTTTCCCTAGTCAACACCATTTTATTAGTAAATGACCAGGTTTGGATAGATTATTATAAAAGCTACCTTTTTATATTAGATCAAGGCTTGGATGGCTAAGCACATCTTGATCTAGTTTATGCTATTAGAACAAAATGTTTGAGACTGGATAGTTAATAAAGGAAAGAGTTTTATTTGACTCATTTTTGTTGGCTGCAAAGTACAAACAGCAACCTACTAGTACATACTGAGGGCCTCCTGGCTGCATCACAATGTGGTGGATAAGGAATGGGGAAGCATGCATGTGCAAAGACAGGCACATAGGATGCCCTGGCCTGACAGCAACCCACTCTCACAGTAATCTAATCCTGTCCAAACTCACTCCTGAGAAATGGCAATAAATCCCTTGTTCTGGTGGTGACCTGAATGTCCCAGAGAAGCCCCACTGCTTCTCAGTATTGTCAGCACTGGATTAAGCCCAGCATGAGATCAACTGGGGACAGACCATATTGAATCAAGTGGCAGTACACAAAGGAACAACTTTTCCAAAGGAGGGGGGAAGTGGTCTTGTGAGCCAATCTTTTTATTGAATTTCAGTGTGTCTTTGAGACAAAAGCTCTCTATCTAATGTGTGATCCTCCTACCTCAGCCTCCAGAGGATTTGAGTACTGAGTGATATTTTGAATGCATGTTGTTGTGATCTCCCTATGAAGACTCGGTGAAGTGGAAGTTTCTGGTTTCTCTGAAGACTCAGTTGTGTCATGTGATGTTTTGCTGAGAGCTGTCTTGTGTTTGGGGCATGACTTTGGCCAGCTGAAATCTTCTGTGGGTGGACTTTGGGGAGAGGAGATATCTAGAAACCCACAGAGAGTGAGAGAATGCTTTTGGATTGACATCACTTCGCTGGTCTTCATTCTTCCTTCTTCAACACTTCAATTTGAAGAGAAAAATATTCCAGAGAACTTCTGGGGCAATTCAACTGAGTCTTGTGGCCTTTGCTGACTCTTCAATTCAGTGGAGCCTTAATGTTGCTGCTGAATTGCACCAATTAGTGTTGGTGAGGGTGTTGGTGTTGGACTGGACTGCTGGTATCTGAGCGATGAAGAGTGAATTCACCCCAAGGAACCACTTCTAAAAAGTCTACAACCCCCTTTTCCCAATAACCTTCTTTCTTTCCTACTTTGATCTGTTGGTTGGAAAAGAAGTAGAAGCGTTGTTTAAGGACTCTAAATAAAGTAGGTTTGTTGAAAATTCTAAGCCTACAAATCTGATCTTCACTAACTTTTCAGGTTCCTTCAAGATACTTCTCTCTTCATTCTAACCCTTGTATTTTGTTAGTATTACCCAAATACCAGCCAGCTAACTTAATGTCATGACTACTTATAAAAATATGATTTCTTAAAGGCAAAAACTGTATTTTGTGCACCACAGCATCCAATTGTCATATATAAGTTCATTTAGAAACAGATTATTGTGAATATCTCTAGGCTATGAGGTCATAGTAAAAGACAATTTAGTTTATAATAGGGGAAATAACTCAGTGAACTGAATGGAAAACAGTAAGGACTTTGATGATATGACTATGAAGAGCTCAGCAGAAATGAAAGTAAATGTGGATCTAAGTCTAAATTCCAGGAGAAGTTTTTTAAGCGATGGACAAGCCTGGCTCAATTATGATGACAGAGTCCATTTAATATGGTCTTTTGATGACTCCCAGTGTCTCATACACTCAGGAAATAAAGGGCTAGAAAAGTTGGCACAGTCCTACGGATATGGTATCTCATATGCTTCAAATTTATTTCTAGTGAGTTAATTATCATTAAGTCATCTTGTTCAAGGAAGAAATGAAAGACATTACTTACCGACTTGCCGACATTCTGAGAGAAAACACACTCAGCTACTCTCATCTAGGAGGGAAAGTAAGTAGGATTGAATGGATGTGGTAGAAAGAGGGGTGACTATGCAAAAAAAGATTAGACAAATCTGTATGGAGAAGCCATGGGTCTCAGCAACCAACTGAACGTGACTAGTGAGAATAAGGGATCTTCAGTAGTCTTATTTGAAGAACTAGGGCTATGCTCAGACGGGCTGCAGGAAAAGAAATGTGTTCTCAGGAGGAGAGCTGGTGAGTTCTGGTTTGGGCCTGTAGCATCTGAAATACCTCTGCAATATTTAGTTGCAGGAGCCTGGTGCATCAACCAAAGACCATGCATAGAGAGGACCTAGACTGACTGCTCAGATGTAGCTCAAAGGCAGCTCAGTCTCCATGTGGGTTCCCTAGTAAGGGTACAAGAGACAGTCTCTGACATGAACTTGGTTGCCTCTTCCTTGATTACTTCTCTCTGGTGAGGCAATATAGCCAGTCCACAGAGAAAGAGGATCCAGGCAGTCCTAATGGGACCTGATGGGCTAGGGTCAGACAGTAGGGGAGGAGGACTTCCCCTATCAGTGGACTAGGAAAGAGAGATAGGGGAAGATAGGGGAGGCAGCGTAAGACCAGAAGGAGATGAGAGAGGTGGCTATGATTGAGATACAAAGTGAATAAATTGTAAAATAACAACAGCAACAAGAAAAGAAAAAAAAAGTCAAACAAACAGAACAACAACAAAAAAAAATCAGTTGCAGAAGCCACACAAACATTTGAGTATTCTAACAACCATGGCTTAGACTGTGAAACAGCTTAGAAATCTAAAGTAAGAAATGAAGTCATAGGCTTGGCTAAAGTCACCAATAACAAGCATTTTGGGGGAGGGAGGGATCCTAGAAATGAGGTCAAATTACTAGGGAAATAAGAATTTAGCAACAAGTAGATTAAAAAAAACAAAAAACAAAAAAACAAAAAAAACTGCTCAATATAGAGCACCAGAGAAATGAGGTCAAAATGGGATGGGATGGTATAGAGGATTTTTGTATTGTTTGGTCTGTTTGTGGTTTGGGGAATAGCCTCTCCCTGTGTAGTGTTTGCTGGTTCAGAACACACTATACAGACCAGACTGGCCTCGAACTCACAGAGACCCTCATGCAACACTTCGACTGTCCTTTGACATAGAGGTATTATTTTTTTCTTTTCTTTTTCTTTTTTAAATTAAAGGGGGATCTTGAGTTCCTGCTTGTCTTTCCCACAGCTCCCATCAAAGCGGTTGTGCCTCAGCGCAGAGAGAATCAAGCCTGGATGGTTCATCCAGATAAATAAGTGACTGTTCTGGAAAGACCTATTTTTTTCGTGTAGGAAGAGACAATTTATGGGCTGTTCAAGTTCTGAGAGGAAGTTCTGCTATGAGACTTAAAAAGCAAATAATCAGTAGGCCTTTCTTAAAAAATCAAAATATCTGGGTGTACGGATAGGTGGCAGGTGTTATGGGGTTGAGTTTTTGCAAAATTTGTATGTTGATAGTTTATACTTCCATTAACTAAAATGTTCCTTTATAAAAAAAAATTCAATTATCTCAGGCCAGTTTGATGGTGGGTAAAGGTGCTTGCTACCAAGACTTATGATCTGAGTTTGCTCCCTGAGGCTCACGTGGTAGAAGGACTGAGTAATTCATACACCTTGCCCTCTGACTTCCACATGCCGGTCTTGGCACACACCATGGACATATTTGCTCTGTCTCTCTCTGTACCTCTCTGAGTGTATGTCTTCTCTCTCGCTCACTCACTCTCTCTCTTTCTCTCTCTCTTCATGCATTAAATAAATAAATTAATTAAATTAAAGAAGTTAAATTAATTGTTAGGAAAAGCTCATGCTGTGATAGAGTCCCCAGTCCAAAGTGATTGGTGAAAATTTTGAACACAGATCCATCATGTTATGATTAGGATAGATGTTCAGATCCTATAAGCCATGAATGCTAAAGCTTGGAAGAGGATTCCCAGACAGAAGCTTGGAACAGGTCCTCCCTAGAAGCAGTCAGGAAAAAAAAAATCAACTGTGCTGGCACTTTGATTTTGCCCTCCTAGCATCCAGAAACAAAGTAAATTTTGTGTGTAATCCAGTTCATAGCACTTTGATATGACAGACCTTGCAAACTAATGTGGCTGCAGATGCAGATAAACACATAGAAATAATGTGGCTGGTGGGGGTCATGAGATCATGGAAAGTTGTAGAAACAGACCCCATAAGAACAAGCAGGATCTGTGAAAGCAGAACTGAGTGTCTACAGTGGTAGAACACGAGGAGTCAACAGATCTCAGTTGCGGAGAGAGCATGAGATAACCATTCTAGTTTCATTTCCATTGCTGTGATAAAAAAAGAAAAAAAAATACCCTGATGCAAAGCAATCTTCCGAAGAGTTTGTTTTATCTCATAATTTCAGGTTACAGTCCTTTGTTGAGGGGAATCCAAGGCGGCAGGAACTTGAAGGAGCTAGTTACAACACTTCAAAATGATGCTGTTCTGATGAGGAACGGCTATACCAGCCGATGGGTACAAGGATAAGTATTGATAAGACAATTTGGTACAATATTCATTTAGCAAAACAATAGTAGAGGCTATTACATTTCCAGCCATTGCTTCCTGTCGAAATTCATAATGTCAGGCAGGAGTTACTGACTATGGCATAGGCTTTAAATCTAACTAGAAATCTTTAGGTTACCCTGTAGCATTCCTACCACTTTTTCACCAATGGGTGCACCTTGCCAGACTGGCCATCGTTGTAGCTTATAGAATCGACATGTAGGTAAGACTGTTAGTGGCTTTTTTCCCCTGCAGCCTACAATAGCAGTCTGACAATAAGAACATCAACTAGTAGGAAGGAAGCATTTGGGTCATATACCAGCTTTATAAGGCCTTGTCCTGAGAACAACGTATGTGGTATCTCCAGCAATGAGGGTTTACTATCAAAGTCGTGTGGTTCATCAAGAGTGATGGCAGTAGCCTGAACTGTTTTGTGGGTCTCAAGACATTCCCCCAAATTCGACAGTAAGAAACCTGTGGAAACATGATACAACGAGCTTTTCGTTTGATAACCTTTGGTTTCATCCTTCATCAGAAATGGTACTTTATTTTTATGCACTCATGCCCACTTCTCTGGAACGTTACGTGATCATTAGATGGTATGGTATGAATGTCTTATTGAGGCTTACTCCTTCAAAAGGCACTTTGAACAACTATTCAACATTTTGGAGAACTCTGAATTGCTGAATTAGACTGCTTTTATATCTCTATGTTTAAAACTATAGACAGAAGCTATTCTGCTTTATTCATTATTCTTATGCTCCTGTGTTGACTATTTCATTCTTTTTTCTTCTTTTTTATATTTATAATATATTTTTTACTTTTATCAATTTATTCACATTATATGCCAATTATAGCCTTGACTCTCATCTCCTCCTGGTCCTTCCCTCCCTCCCTTTACTTCCCCTATCCCCCTCCCCTAGTCCACTGATAGGGGAAGTCCTCCTCCCCTACTGTCTGACCCTAGTCTATCAAGTCTCATCAGGGCTGCTTGGATCCTCTTTCTCTGTGGGCTGGCTAGGTTGCCCCACCAGGGAGAAGTGATCAAGGAGCAGACAACCAAGTTCATGTCAGAGACTGTCTCTTCTCCCCCTACTAAGGAACCCACATGGAGACTAAGCTGTCTATTGGCTACATCTGAGCAGGGAGTCTAGATCCTCTCTATGCATGGTCCTTGGTTGATACATTATTCTCTGCAGGTGGTAGGATAAAGGGTTGTGAATTGATGTTTTTTAGACTCCAAACAATGGTGACAATCACTAACCCCCCAAAAATTCAGTTACCTGTGCTGGGCCAGCACTGGATTGGTCCTACCTTAAATCAGTCATGGAAGAAGAAGGAACTTCAGGGACCATGGAATTTACTGATGAACTTTTGCCTATTGATAGACTCAGGGAGATAAAGAGTCTTTGTCTTCAGTGTGCACCTCATAGTTGTACTAATGAATGGCTCCAAACCTGTGGTCATATAGATGGCTCTGGTTTAACTCAGTGGTTCAGAAAACAAAATGAATAGATATAAAAGTGAGAAAAAAAATTGTAGTAAAGGATGGGGTGAGATCAAAGTCCAAGGTGGTAGGGAGATGGGAGAGGGTGAGAGGTGAAACAAAACAAAATAAAGCAAAACAGAAAGAAAGGAAGAAAGTGCTACTTTATGCAGTGGTTGGTGGTTAATACAGAGATTCACAACTGGTCAGGGTGGGAAATAAGTGATTGGGAGAGAATGCACATCTCTAAATGGGACATGTATATTACAGACACACACACACACACACACACACACACACACACACACACACCACTCCTTCAAAGCTCAGGTAACATCAGGAAAGAGGAAGCGGAAAGGTGGGAACTGCTAGAAGTAATAGAAAATTCTGCAAAATACTGTTCTCTGGATATGCCGGCACCATTGCACTCACACACTCATAACATCTGTGGTTGGTGCATAAGACCTGCATAAGATCAAGCCACTCAACAGCCCACTATGTAGAGAAGAAAGAAAAATGAAAGAGAAAGGAAAGGGAGAAGAGGAAGAAGAGAGGAAGATGGAAAGAATGTGGGAGCCAGATCCAGAAGTTCAGGGGAAGTTGAAGAGAGAAGCCAGGAATGGTGTAGTAAATATGATCTAAATACATATACACACATATATATGCATATATACATACATATATATATATATATGTGTGTGTGTGTGTGTGTGTGTGTTGTCATATATAAAATGCCAAATAAAATAAAGAATGAGGTGAACCAAAGGCAATGAGAGACAGAAAAAAATGACGGAGATAAATGAACGCATACATGCTTACTTGCTTGCTTGTGCTCAGCCTGATTTAGCCACCCTTATACAGTTCAAGATCCCTGCTTAGGGAGCAGTATGTCGATATTGAGCTGGTCTTCCCATGTCAGTTAGCATAATTAACACAATCCCACACAGATATGCCTACCCGCTAACCAATGTAGACAATCTCTCATTGAAATTCGCTTCCCAGAAGATTCTAAGTTGTGTCAAGATGGCAAAATTAAACATTGCAATGACCTAATGCATTAACAGAAAGCCAAATCTTGGCTCTTGTTCTGGTCCTTAAGTTGTGTTTTAATCTTTAAGAATATGATTTGCGCCAAGCAACCTTCCAGTTAATTTCTAGCTGTGAGATATGGCTGCACAATTGGTAATCTAGCTTCCTTATGTAGACACATTTCTTGATCTACCTATGGACTTAAATAACAGGTATTCATAGTTTCGTGTATTTTATGGGTTAGAAAGCTGTGCACCTTGCCTCAATTCCTCGGAAGACTACCAACCAGATATTGGTCAGAGCTGTACACTGATGTCTAAAGAAAGGGTCAAACCTAAAGAACTCGCATTTGGGCAGAAGTCATATTATTTGTTGTTGTTGGTGGTGGTGGTGATTGGTTTGATTTGGTTTTAATGCAGGGTCTTACTCTAACCCATGTTGATCTATAACTCACTATGTATGCCAGGCTGGGCTTAGATTCATGACAGTCCTTCCATCTCAACCTATCAAGTGCTATGGCCTTAAGAGTTCCAGTTCCATTCAGGTGTTGTTAGAAGGACCTACCAATTCTTTGTCAAGTGAACTTCCCATATGACAGGCAGTGAGCTTCCACAGAATAAGAGGGCAAAAGATGAAGGTGTCTGATTTTTTTGTAAGTTAATTTTACAAGTAAATACTATCACTTTGACATAGTTTGCTTATCACTAGGTCTAGCTCATTCCCAGAAGTCTGAATACTAAGAGGGTAAAAGCGGTCATTGGAAGTCATATTCGAATTCCTAGAACAAATATGAGGAGGCAATTTCTTATAAATAAGGACATAGAATGTGTGATTAATAAGGGTAAGGAGAATTTTTCTGTCTAATATATTAGAGCAGTGGTTCTCAACCTTCCTAATGCTGTGACCATTTAATAACAGTTTCTCATGTTATGGTCACCCCCAAAATCATTTTCGTTGCTACTTCCTAACTGTAATTTTGCTACTGTTATGAATCATAATGTAAATATCTTTGCTTCCTGGTGGTCTTAGGTGACCTTTGTGAAAGAGTCATTCAACCCCTAAAGGGGTCATGACCCACAACCCACAGGAGCCACTGCTTTAGAGAGCTCAGATAGAAAAACTTCTGAAAAGCCATATGTGAATTTGCCAGCAATGAAATTACTGGTGGCTAGCACACTAACCAGTTCAGAGACTGAAGGAGTAAAGAAGCCAGCTGGTGGTGACAGGAGAGCAATCAAGAAAGTCAAGGTAGATAAAGCAAATGCCATATGTGTTCAAGATGATTGGTTTGGGTCTTCTGCTCCTCCATATTTATGAGACAGCTGAATCTTCTCTTTCAGTGCCAACTGTGTTCCTAAGACACAGTGGTAAAGTTTGGAGTGAATGGATTTGGTCACCAGTATTTTCTTTAACTCTTGCCAATGGATATCATTGCCATCAATGATGCCCTCAGTTACCTTAATCTAATGGTCTACATGTTCTGGTGTGATTCTACACAGGGAAACTTCCATGGCACAGTCAAGGCTAGTGACAGAGGGGTCAACATCAACAGGAGAGCTATCTTCATCTTTCAGAAGGGAGATTCTGTCAACATCAGCTGGGATGATTCTGGAGCCAAGAGTTTTATGGAATATATTAGTGTCTTCACAAAGCAGAGGAGCATTTGAAAGGTGTTACAAAAAGGGTCATCATGTTTGTCTTTCTGCTGCTGTACCAGGTTTGTAGTGGTTGTGAAATATGAAAATTACAGCTCGTTCCAGATCATCAGCAAAGCTTCCTATATTTTCAAGCTCATAGTCTCCCTGGCCAAGGTCATCCAGGACAACTTGGAAATGATGTATAGACTTATAACCACAATTAATGCCATTATCACCACCCAAAAGACCACGGGAGGTCTCTCCCTCTAGCAAACTAGGATGCAATAGCCATGAGGCTTCCCAAACATCATGCCTGCATCCACTAGTGTTGACATGGTTGTAGAATAGGTCATCTCAGTGCTGAATGGGAAACTCATGAGCATAATCTTTCAAGTTGCTGTTGTCAATGTGTCCATTGTGAGACTTGACCTTCCTTCTGAAGAATGTTGCTAACTGTGGTAACATCAAGAATATGGTTAGAGGGTCCTCTAAAGAACATCCTTAGAATCAGTTTGTCTCCTGCAACTTTAACAGTGACAGCCTCTTTCACATTTGATGTTGTGGCTGACATTACTCTCAAGACCACTTTGCAAAGAGCTTTTCCTAGTACAACAATCAATTTTGCCTCAAGGTGAAAGACTTAAAGGTCCACATGACTTTTTAGAGTTAAGAAGCCCTGTATCACCCACTGCCACAAGAACACAAGAGAGATGACCCGTTTCAACTCCTCTCTCAACACACTGAGAGTGCCTTACAGTTTACATCTTTGGCCACCAGAAGAAGGGGAGAAGCTTGGGGAGCCCGACTCTCTCACATATCATCAGCAAAGTCCACTACATCCAGTTCTAGTTACTCCCAATGATATTGGTTTATTAGTTTTCTGTTGTTATTATAAAAATAAAATATCTCAAAAAAAAAAAACCAAAAAAAAAATAAAACATCTCATGACAACATAAGTTTCTTACCTTAGAGTGAAAAATATCAGAGTTTTTAATAGATACATTCCTTTCAAAAGCTATATGAACAATCTATATATTTTTTCTTTATTATCATATTGTGACTGTGGGCACCCCTCAGCTTATGGCCCTTCTTCCCCCATCTTTGACTACAGCAACACTGAACTTTCTAAATATTTTAATCTGACCTCTCCTTATCACATCTCCTCTAAGTGCAGTAGCTCTGCTTTTTATAATGGCTGTTATGATAGATGAAGACTATACAGGTGATCTGAGACAATCCATTCAAGTCAGTTAATCACAGTAGAATGCCCCTTTTGCAAGATGCGTATCATGACACACTATAACTCTAGCATCCAAGAGACTAGGCATAAAGTTTATGAGTTTCAGCGCATTTGGGGCAACATGTATAATTCCAGACCACTGTGGACTATGAAATGAGGTAATTTCTATAAAAATAAAAAGACCTTTTAAAAGTTATCATGGCATATATGACATGTTTATTTAGAATGTATACACAGTCTGAGGACATAATTCTATCCTCCATAGAGTAGGAAGAAAAATAACATTTGAGAGAGCTTAGAGTTTGAGAAAAATATTTTAAACATATAAGTGCCACATTTTACCATGTGGCATGGTTTGTAGATACAGAGATGAAAACTCAGTTTCTCCTATCTACTAAATCACAGCACCAATAATGAACCTATAAATGTTGAATGAAGCCAAATGGGTTGACTAGGGTTCTTCGCCTTTCTCAAAAATTCTGAATGTTAAGTGTAATATTATGCATGCATGTTTTGTGGTTGATTGTGAAGTCATACTTACTTCAAATGAGTATTGTTCTCCTCTCTGTCCAATTGAGTAAAAGGTCTTCTAATTTAATTTCTCTTGTGTGATCAGAGTCTATATTTTAATTTTAACATAGGGGGCATCACAAAGTTCACTATATATGACCTCTGATGGTAGGACATTGCTA
This sequence comes from Psammomys obesus, assembly GCF_907164565.1. Taxonomy (NCBI): domain Eukaryota; kingdom Metazoa; phylum Chordata; class Mammalia; order Rodentia; family Muridae; genus Psammomys; species Psammomys obesus. The sequence continues at coordinate 41,853,076 of NW_026591086.1, forward strand.
GAAAAGGTATGTTTTATTTATATAGACTGTAAGTCAGTAGGATGTTGGGTAGTCAAACTGTCTTTGGGCATTAGTACTCACAGTGTTTTGACTGAAAATGGCTTCCATCAGCTTATTTAAACACGTAGGTGGTCCCCAGTCAGTAGAACTATTTGGGAAGAGTGTCTAGCTCTGTTGTCAGGGGTGTGTCACTGGTGGTGAGCTCCAACGTTTCAAAACCCACACCACTGCCATTAATTCTCTCTTTCTCCCTCCTGTTTGTCAGCTGACACATGTCCACACCGCGCCTGCCTGACTGCTGCTATGCTCCTTACCGTGATGGTCAAGAACTGTAATTCTCAGGAACTGCAAGTCACAAATTAAATGTTTATTTATTAGCTTGGCCATAGTGTTTTGTCATGGCAATATAAAAAAGTTACTAAGACATTGCCTGTTTATTTATAAAATATATCACTACTGTGCCTATTCTTCAACTGTATTAAAATTAATATATTCCAATCACATGTTCATGGCATAAATTGAAATATTTAGTAAAAACTGTAAATAGTTACATTACTATATGATGAAAAATATACACAGATTAATAAAAAATAGACAGTATATGTTGACTGTTGACAAAGTGCCTATATGTAGATATAAATTCTATGTTTTAATTAAGAAAACTATAGAATAATTATGAACACCAAAGAGAGGAACATAAGGTACCTTTAATGACTGATGGAGTTCTTATAGGGTTTAGCAATTTCCAAGAGAAGAAGGAGGCACTTCAAGAGGGTAGTAGGAATAAATACTGGAAGAGATAGAGGGAGGCTGGCATGTGAATATGTTTAAAATTCATTGCCTACATACATAAAATTATCTAAGAATTAGTGAAAATATTATATTTTAAAGAAGAATAAGGAAGTAGAACATTAAAATTTTTTTATATTTTCCCAAGGAAGAAAATGAAATATTCTATTCTTGTGCTTTTTAAAATCATTTTTCCAAACAATATATTTTGATCATATGTCTCACCTCCTCATGCTCCTTCCAAGTCCTCCCTTAAACAAACAAACAAAAAAGTAAAACAAAACAACTTTCCCCTAGAGGCTTTGCAAGTGTGGCTGCTGTGTCACATGCGTGTGGTTATATCTATGCTCAGTGTTCTGACCTGTGAACACCTGAATGTTTCGACCACCAGTCCGGTGCCACGGGCCCACCTGGACTCGCCAGGTAGGGAGCAAACCAGAGACTAGAAGAACAGAGCGTGGGGTTCCAGAAAGCCCAAGACAGATGCATGAAGCCACTCGGGCTGGGCTGGCAAGGAGGGACCCAAAATGACTACCAGGCCAGTGCCATACCACCTGGACAGGTAGCTAGCCTGAGATGGCCACCAATCTGGTGTCCCACAGGCCTGGAGGGGACAGGCTATACCTGAGAGGACCCCTGCCAGTGTCATAATCCACAATTGGGACATAGCACTCCTGAGACCAATCCTCAGATGACACCAGACACTCAGACAAGAGGAGCAAGTAGGGAATGGAGAAATGGAGAAGGAAGAGAAACAGAAGGCTGAGAGCACAATGAAGAGAAGTGGCACTGGGGACTGCAGGGTAGTGAGGAATGGCCTGATGTGAGCAGCCAGGTGGATGGTGGGATCGTGGCGGGGTCCTTACCTTCGGCAACCTAGCCACCTGCTAGCTATGGAAGGCATGAGAGCTGGCCCTAGGTTCATGACGGCAGGAGAGCTGTCCCTGCCCCTCACCAGCTGTAGCACTTGGGAGAACAGGCCCTGCATCTCACCTGGGCAGCATGTAGAGCTTGTCGTAGATGTGAGGGTTGCAGGTTAGCTGGCCCTGAGTGCTTGAGAGCCGAGACCTGGTGGGCTCTCAGGCCCAGATCCGGGGCTTTGAATTGGCCTACCCCAAAATCTATGCTGTTGATGAACTACTAGAGTACATGAAGGGGCTGGTAATACAGATTCAATATTACAGAATCTTTACGACACAGGGCAATGACAGGATATCTGAGAGAAGTCCCAGAGGTTCCAGTATTGCTAGAGAAGCAGAAGCCCGAAGCATTATAACTGACCAAAGAGTCATTGCAACAAACATTAGCAAGCAAAGAAGTGTGGACAAAAGGGTATACTGTGGGACACACTGTGACAGTACAGGTCCCACAAGAAAAATTTTTTTTTCTCTCTTGTGGGGGAGATTGGAAGGATGGAGGGCAGATACGAGGGGCTGGGTGCATAATGTGAAATTCATAACAAACTTCTGGCCTTCCCAATACTTTTCCCCCAACACATTTCTATACATAATTTTGCATATTCATTTTTACATTGTAAATTGCCTACCATGGTGTCTGCCTGGCTGTATTGTGACCGAGATTACATCAAGTTCTTGTGTCTCCATTCTTCTCAAAAAGCACATTTGATTATCAGAGATCTACAAAGGTGCTTGGAAGGAAAAAGGCTTAAGAATTTGTGCTGGTGAGTAGAGACTACTCATACAGACCTAAGAACGAATTTCCATAGGGACTTTTAAAAATTTTCTTATTGTTAATCTAGGACTCTTCTCGCTCTGAAACAAGCATGCTTTTCTCGCTTTTCATTTGGATGTGATTATGCAGCCTGCGCCATCATGTTGCATTTGCTTTCTCTGATCTGACACAAAACCAAGTCGTCACCACTATCCAAACAGTGATGAGAGTTGATGCTCTCTCTTGGCTCCAAACAACTGATAACAGAAAATAATAAATTCACTTGAAGAAACAGAAACTCAAAGCTAACCAAATCTATGGGCAGGAAGGGAAAGAGTGAGGAAAGAATGGCATCCGAAGACTGGCCATATGCACTGCTAATGAACACTCTCCCGCACATCCTGCTTTGGCTTCCTTTGGCAACTACACTTTCTCAGGCCCAGCTCCTGTACTTGGGCTTTCAGGAGCTGGCAGCTCTCCATTCTAGCACTTCATTTCACACAAGGGCTCTAATTTTCCAGTATTGACTGGAGAACTTAGTCTCCCCGGTGCCAGGTCAATTCCTAAACACTGTTTCACTTAAAGCTTTGTTGTTGTGAACTATAGGGGTGGGGGGTGAGGGTGTTCCAGTTATCAGACTAAACTCAACTATACAGAACTTATTTGATTGTGGTTCACAGAAAGTACTACACAGGTACAGAGGTCTACATAGTGTCTGATCCATTTTAAACACATTTGTAAATATAAGATTTGTATTTTAAACGCACTTGAACTACACGTATCATACATTAAAGGTGAGGACTAGTGTGTGCCTGGACAGTTTTTGAATAAAATTGGGTGCTCCCCAATCTGGATACAAACTAATTGGCACTTAGAGTCTGGACACAGAATGTTTTAACTCTTCTGAATCAGATACGTGCACACTCTGCAATTGATCAGAGCTGTTGGGAGGGGCTAGTGCATGGCAAAAGAAAAATAAGGTTATTTATGATTGGCATTTGGCTTTTACAAGAAACAGTAGCACATTTTTAAAATATGTTAAAAGTTTAAAAATTTTTAAAAATTTTTTTTTCCCTCATAAGTCACCTGTAGTTCTTTGTCTAGGGATAGGACCCCACAAAAAATTTCCCCATTTCTATTAATATTGCCATTGTTCCAATCTTGTTTATGTAGCCATTTCTAGGAGAGACTGTTTCACAGTCAACTTCCTGGTATTCTAGCTCTATTGCTATTGCTATTTTTTTTTTTACTAGCCAGAGCTTGATCCTCTTATCCTATCACTGAAGACACTATATAACTGATTCATAAAATATGGAGAGGTTGAGTTGGCATTGGCCGGGCAGCTTCATGTCTATAGGTTAGCTTTCATGGTGCTGAAAGGTGCTATTACAGGCTACTACAGGAGGGCAGCTGTGTATACAAACTCATAGCAGTTAGGAGGGCATGCACAAGGCTTGTGCAAGCTCAAGCCAGACCAAATCCCACCATGAAGAAAAGCAGTGGGCACACAATGTAACATTCTTAAACAAAGGGCTATGGTGATTGATTCTTATTAAAAGAGGGAGAATCTGGCTTGACCTTTTGTTCTAGCAACAAGGAAAGGAAGTTTACGATTATCCTCGTACTACTTCCTCCCTTCTTCTGTTACAGAATCAGAAGTCTAGGGATGAAAAAAAGACTTAATTATAATTAGAAATATTTTATCACCTTTAGAGTAAAAAAGAACACTCCCGCAAAATCTTCGACTCCTACCACCTACAGCAATGACTCCTTGTGGAACGCTCACGTTAATCAGGGCAAGGGAATTCAACTGCAGACAAGTCAAAAAAAAAAGGCTCAGTTAGTTCCAAAATATATGGCTCCAGCGGTATGCGCTGTCTGACTCAGCCGGTCAACCGTTAGACAGTTTGCTGGTTGGTACACACACCTTTCATTTATCATAGGTCATTCCCACTTTCATTCTTGTTTAGCTAGCACATAACGGATTCCCTCTTTCCTCTCAGCACTCACTCATTTTTATTGTTTCCCTCTGAACTGCCTCCAGCTTGTCAATGTATTTCTTTTATCAAAATGCCCCCCAAACTGTTATAAAATAATCTGATCATTTTTTGATGGAAATGGTGTTAATATTAAATAGTCCCCAAGCTTCAGCACATTTAAATCTGCACATGACCTTCAAAGCCTTCAGCTCCCATTCTCAGGACGTTTCCGTTTGGGTAGGTCTACTCTGTACATCCTTGCTGGCTTTGAGCGCTTTGAGCACCTTTTCTACACCATTCTGAAATGATTTCTAAGGTTAATAGTATGGTTTTTTGTTCTGTTCTATCTTCGAGTAATTCCATCAGGAGGAGGAGTGTGTGAAGTAACAGATTGTCTGTTACCTAAGGCTTACCTACATGACACTGACACAAAACGCTGAGAGGTAGGTAGCCTGCTTCCATATAAAGAAGACTTGGCGGCCTTATTTAGTAAGTAAGATAGCGTTGCTCAAATCTGAGCTGACCTTTCAGTTTAGACACTGTTTTGTGAAAGAAATGAACTCTTTTCAAGGGACATCACTCGCCTGACTACCCATCAAACAGCACAGACCATGCAAGTAGAAGCCAACTGCCGGGACCCCAGACATTACACTGTCAGGTTTTAAAGGGAACTGCCGCACTAGCAGAGAAACCTAGACACCAGCCATGGCTGTCGGAAGAGTCAACTGTAAAAGGCTTTAGTTTCAAGACAGAAACCAATAGCAAGAGTCAGAGTTGGTAGCATACAGTGCGGCAGTCTTCAGGAAACCTGGAGCCTGCAGTCTACAGCCACACCACCTGGAACACGTCCAGTCTCTTTTGGTCCCAGAAGCTAAGTGGAGTCAGGCATGCTTAGTCTTTGGACAGAGAACACTCTTCTTTCTGATTCAGGACCTTTTGCTGATGAAACCACTCTTGTCACAATTCTCTTCCCCCATAAGGCACTGAAGTTGGATTTTTTAGAGTAGAGTTTCTCAATCCATCGCCAGCTTGGAATGAGTAATTCTCTCCGGTGGCGCTTGCCTTACATACTGACAAATGTCTGTCTGTCAGTGCCCCGGCTTTGGCATCTGCATCCCAATAGCACCATCCCTACAACCTTAGCAAAGTTGCCGAGGTTCTCTACAGCTGAGTTTTCTGATAATACAATACTTAGATTATTGTGAGATTTAAAAATCATACATGAAGATCAACATAGTGTTGATCGTGTAAGGACAAAATACATCTTCGCTAATTTTCATTTAATATCTATGTAGTTCGCATTACAGAATTGAGCTCAAAAATTCTCCCTGTCTTTCTGGGCCAGTTTCCCAAATCGAGCCCTCTTTCCGATTTTACTTAAAATAAAACATGAATACATGGCATTTTATAGCTATCCTGCTCAATATTTATTCCTAAAATGGGATGAATCAGGAAGGACAGCTGACACTGAGAAGAGAGGCTGACACTGTAGTGGGTAGATACATTTTAGTGTGCACCATCCTAGTCAAGGTGGAAAAGAAGGGACGGCAGCCTACCTAAAGAACAGTAAGTTTTCCTAAAACGGACTGTGGGTGCCCATGCACACACATGATTACTCATGAAGGCAGCTGTGGAAAGCATAGGGCAATATTGGGTGTTTATGTATTTTTCTCTCCACTTTACTTTTTTTTTAAAGTGTTTTTGATTGAAATAGAATTACAAGATTTTCCCACTCTTTCCCCCCTGCAGCTCCTCAAGTTATTCTCCTTTGAGCCTCTTCTCTGTCCCCACTCTCAAGCGGATAGTGTTTTTCTCTTTTGTTATAAGTCTATTATGTGTGTATATATGCACAATCATATATTCCTGCTGGGTCCATTTTTTTGTGGTGTGTGTGTGTGTGTGTGTGTGTGTGTGTATATATATATATATATATATATATATATATATATATAT
>NW_026591086.1:41859567-41908806 GCF_907164565.1 Psammomys obesus
ATATATATGGCTTCAAGGCCAATGGCTCTTTTCTGTTTTTTTTTCCATCTGTCTGTCTATCTATCCATCCATCTATCCATCTATCTATCTATCCATCCATCTATCTATCTATCCATCCATCCATCCATCCATCCATCCATCCATCCATCCATCTATCCATCCATCCATCCATCCATCCATCCATCCATCCATCCATCTATCTATCTACTTACTTATTCACTTACTTATTTTATCACTTTACAGCCTGATCCTAGATCCCTCTCCCCTCTTCTTCCAATCCCATCCTCATACTCCCTTCTCTCATTTCCCCTCTCTTCTTCTCAGAGAAGAGAAGGCCGCCAATGGGTACCAATCCACCCTGGCATATCAAGTCACAGCAGGACTAAAGGTATTATCTTCCATTGAGCCCTGACAAGGCAGCTCAGCTAGGGGAAAGAGATCCAAAGGCAGGCAAAAGAATCAGTGACAGCCCCTACTCCCATTGTTAGAGGACTCACATGTTGACCAAGCTGCACATCTGCTATATAGGGGGTCTAGGTCCATTCCATGCATGCTCTTTGGTTGTTAGTTCAGTTGCTGTGAGCCTACAAGGACCCAGTTTAAGCCATTGAGCTAAAATGACTCTTTACAGATCATTCACCGTAAAATAAAATCCTGAAAGAATTCTGTACCTCTGTTCCATTAGATAATGAAGAATATCAGAACGCTGTTGTTTAAAGTATATACCTATTTTTTTTTTCATTGTATTGTTTTGGCTTCTTTGTCAAAAAATCAAGTATCTGGAGTTATATTGGGTTTATTTCTGGCTCTTCTATTCGATTCCATTGATCCACCATTCTGTTTCTATGCCAGTACCATGCAGTTTTTATGACTGTTGCTCTATAGTACAGCTTGAGATCAGGGGTGGAGATCCCTCCAGATTTGTTATTGTACAGGATTGATTTACCAATTCTGTTTTTTTTTGTTTGTTTGTTTTTCCATATGAAATTGAAAATTGTTATTTCAAGTTCTGAAAAGAATTCTGTTGGTATTTTGATGAGAATTGCATTGAATCTGTAGATTGCTTTTGGCAGGGTGGCCACTTTCACAATGTTAATCCTACCGATGCATGAGCAAGGGAGATCTTTCCATCTTCTGATATCTGTTTCAACTTCTTTCTTCAGAGACTTGAAGTTTTTTCCATATAGGTCTTTCACTTGCTTGGTTAGAGTCACACCAAGGTACCTTATGTTATTTGTGGCTATTGTAAAGGGTGTTGTTTCCCTAATTTCTTTCTCAGCCCTTTTGTCTTTTGTTTACAGGAGGACTACTGATTTTTTTTGAGTCAATTTTGTATCCAGCCACTTTGCTGAAGGCATTTATCAGCTGAAGGAGTTCCCTGGTAGAATTTAGGGTCACTTGTGTATACTATTATATATAATCTGTGAACGGTGACACTTTGACTTCTTCCTTTCTAATTTGTCCCCTTGATCTCCTTTAGTTGTCTTATTGCTCTAGCTGGGACTTCAAGTACTATGTTGAAGAGATATGGAGAGAGTGGGCAGCCTTGCCTTGTCCCTGATTTCAGTGTGATTGATTTAGGTTTCTCTCTGTTTAGTTTGATGTTGGCTAAAGGCTTGCTGTATATTGCCCAACCAAGGACAATGCATGCAAAGGACCTTAAACCCTGGCTCCGATGTAGCCCATAGACTCAGTCTCCAAGTAGGTTCCCTAGGGGAGCTTTCCCCTGCTTTCTCTGGCATGAACTGAGTGACAAGATCTCTGATCACCTCTGCTTGGGGAGTGCAGCCTTGCCAGGCCACAGAGAAAGACAATGCAACCAGTCCTGATGAGACCTGATAGGCTAGGGTCAAATAGAAGGGGAGGAGGACCTCCTCTATCAGTGGAATGGGGGATGGGCATGGCGGGAGAAGATGGAGGGAGGATAGGACTGGAAAGATTCTCATGCCCACGTGGCAGCTCATTTCCTGTCTAGAACTCCAGTTGCAGGGAATCTGAAGCCTTCTTTAGTCTCTGGGGATAGCCTAGGAGTGATCTCGCTGGCATTTATGTGGCGCACTGCACATATATTCAGGCAAAACATCTATGCAAAGCAAATAAAAATAAAGAGACCCTCAAAAAGTGTATTCCAGAAGGTTCTGCTGGCCTAAACCTTTCAGTTTATCCCCTAGACAAGCTGTGGCAGTTAAATAGTGAATCTTTGGCTGTTTTGAGTGGATCAGGTTTTATCTCTTCATTCTTTGACATTCTTGATCCCACACACAAAACCTGGAGTCTCTGAGGTTGTGAGTTGTTTCTTCTCTCTTAAGGTTTATCAACACACAAAGAAGAAATGCCCAGCTAGAGTAAATAATTTGATAGACTGTCTCAGATAAAATATTGATTTACAGTAGCTGATAAATGAATGATGGCAGTGGTTTATAATGTGATTGGAGCCTCACTCAGGATAAAAGAATGAAGATGGGTATGTAAGTCTGCGGTCATGATAAATAGCAGCTACACACTTGGAAGGAGTCATCCAGGGACAGAACAAAAAGGTCAGTATTAAGTCGCAATACAGAGTCTGGCAAGGACTGAACGTTTGTGTCACTTTCAGTTTCTGTTAAAATCCTAACCCTCACTCTGCCCGCCAGTTGAACACAGGGAACTTCCCAAAGACTCATACTCCAACCAAGGACTATTCATGGAGATAACCTAGAACCCCTGCACTGATGTAGCCCAGGGCAGTTTAGTGTCCAAGTGGCTTAAATAGTAATGGGAAGAGGGACTGCCTCTGACATGAACTGACTGACCTGCTCTTTGATCACCTCCCCCTGAGGGGGGAGCAGCCTTACCAGGCCACAGAAGATGACAATGCAGCCATTCCTGATGTGATCTGATAGACTAAGATCAGAAGGAAGGAGAGGAGGACCTCCCCTATCAGTGGACGTGGGGAGGAACATGCATGCAGAAAGGGGAGGTAGGGTGGGATCGGGAGGGGAGGAGGGAGGGGCTTATGGGGGGATACAAAATGAATAAAGTGTAAATAATAATAATAATAATAATAATAATAATAATAATAATAATAATAAAGAAAAAATCCTAACCCTCAAGATGATAGAATCACTATCATCTTTGGTAGGTAAAGTTCCAGTTTGTGCCACCTTAGGATTAGTACTCCAAAATGAGGTCGCACAGGGCTTCTTCACCACTGCCATCATATGAGACGATGGTGTGAGAAGGCTATTAAGGAAACAGGTAGTCAGGTATTGAGTCTGTTGGCACCTTGACCTTTGGTGTCTGAGCATCTACAACTACGAGAAATAAAATTTTGAGTTTTTGGTTTTTTGTTTGTTTGTTTGGTTGGTTGGTTGGCTTTGTTGTTGTTGTCATGGTGGTGGTGGGGGCTTGAACGTAGGACCTTTTAAGGGTAAGCTATATCTAGCCCATATTTTTGTTGATCTTTAGATGTAGTTTGTGGTATTTTGTTTTAACATCATGAATAGGACAAGATCTTAATTGGGAATATTAGGAGTGTCATCATTTCAATCTTTTCCTTATATCTGCAGTATAGTCCTTAACCCCCATCAAAGAAACTTTTTTCTTTTTTTTGAGAAGACATTGAGAGAGCATTGCCAAAATCTACAATTGGTAATTGTTGCGGATGTAAACATTGTTTTGTTTCTATCCCAGGTGTGGGAGATGGGACTGATTCAGATGGTCCACAGCAGCAGACTGTTTGCCTAGCACAAGCTCTGAGTGGAGCTCTTTGCCAGCTGCACATAGTTTAAATCTGAGGACTCTAGAGAGGAAATAAATGCTAGGGGCCAGAGAGAAAAAGGAGCTCCAGGAAAGAAGAAGGCTGCTGCTGTTCCCCCTGCTGCTCCTGCTTGCTGTTGGCACAGTTGGATGAAAAGAAGTTGGAGATATCCTGAAAGGAAAATTGGACTTGCCTCAAGGAAACCGAGGACCTTAACTAGCAGGAAGCAGCTAAGAAAAACTCCACCCCCTGTCCTCATTAACGTTTTCTCTCTTCTACCCAGTGTTGGGGTATTGGAAGAGATTGTGGTAGAGTATGAAGAAAGAGGAATTAAGAAACCAAAATAAAATATCATAAAAAGTAACGCCATCAGGTAATAATGTAGAAATCAACTGACAGTAGGATTCCTGTCCCTAGTTCATACATTGAAGGAACAGGTACCATCTCAGAAGAGGGGACAGAAAGACTGTAAGAACCAAGCCTAGGACATTTACTGTGAGGTAATTTCCTCTTTAAAAAGAAAGAGGACATGAAAAGGAGTTGGATATAGTGGATGGAGTAGATCAGGGAAGAGATGGGAGCTAAATATGGCCAGAATATGTTATATGAAATTCTCAAATATTAATTAAAAAATATTATTTAAAAAATTTAAGAGGCATTAACTGGCTAGGTACTAGGAACATAGAAACAGATAGAGGTATGAAGCAAATGGGTTTGTGAAAAATAGCAATATTAAGAAATAAAGAATGTCAAAATGGGAAGATGAAGTCTAATATATTTGGAAATAAGTTCATTTTCAAACCCCTATATTTAATTTCATTCCATTAATAATTCAACACAGCTGGGAAGAAGCATTTGGATGAGAGTAGTACTTAAAGAGATTTAAATATGACCATGATGAAGCCAAAAAAAAAAGGTAGATATGATTTTGCCAAGTGAGCCTGGAAATATTGCTAATATCATCAGGGGTACAGCTTCTGCCAGTCATGGTCATGGACATAAGTTATTCAACCTGCTTTTTCCTTGTCCTGAGGTTTCAGTCCCTCACATGGAGCAGCGACTGTGGTGACTAACCGTCATTGTTAACCTGACCAGATTGAAAATCACACAGGAGACAGGTCTTTGTGTGTGCCTGGGAGGGTGTTTCCAGAAGCTGGATAAATAAGAGAAGATATCTAGCAGGCTGTTAGCATTCATGTTCCCTGTTTCCTGACTGAGGATGCAATGTAACCAGCCACCTCATGCTTATGTCACCACCTCCTTCCTCCTCTTAAACTGGAGCCAAATTAACCCCTCATTGCCCACAGAAGCTTTTTGTCAGAGCAAAAGAAAAAAAAGCAATTAATAATTAATACAATGCTTAAGCAAGCTACATTGTAAATACAATGAATAACAAATACAAAAACAAACAAAACAGTATCCCCTTTAAAATTTATCTAGATGTGGTAGATGACTGCTAGGAAACAGTGCCTTCTGGCAGAGCAGGGCAGCTGAATATGTGAACTCATAGAAACTGTGACAGCGTGCACCCAATCTGTGCAAGCCCAAAACTTATCTCAGCATGTAGAGTGGAGTTGTCATGATGTTCTGTAACCAGCAGCTGCTATTAGCAACTGTTAGGTGCTAAGAGAGAAAGAGTAATTTATTTTAGAGTATAGTCATCAATAAGTTAATCATGCTTCAATGGAAGGCTCCAATGGGTAGCTCAAATTGAACTTAATGTTTATTTTCTTTTTAAAGAGGGCACAATATTAAATCAGTGGAGTAAAGGAGTAGATTTGAGAGGGGTTAGGATAGAGGTAAATATGTTTAAAATGTGTAAAATTCTCAAAGAATACATTGTAATGTTGTATAAGTTAGAGTAACAGAACTTATAAAATGGGTATATATATAAAGGGGATTTATTAGAATGACTTACAGACTGTGGTCCAGCTAATCCAACAATGACTGGCTATGAACATATGGTCCAATAATCCAGTAGTTGCTCAGTCCATGAAGCAGAATGTCTCAGCTGGTCTTCAGTATATGCTGTAATCTTGAAGAAATAGGCTCTAATGCCAGTGAGAAAATGGGCTTGCTATCAGGGGAAAGAGCAATCAGGTAGGGAGGGAGGCTTCCTTCTTCCATGTTCTTTATATAGGCTACCAGTAGAAGGGGTGGCAAGATTAAATTTGCATCTCCCCACCTCAAAGGATCTTAATTAAAGGTGTGTCTTCCTACCTCAAAGATCCACATCATTCGTGGCTCTTCCCACTTAAAACTGTTTAATTAAATGTAAATCCCTCACAGATGTGCCTAGCTACTTTTGGGTTTTAGTTAATTACAAATGTAGTCAAGCTGACAACCAAAATAGCCATCACAAATATTCACATTTTAATATTGGATATTGTCTGTAATTATATATATATATATTATTGATCTGTTGAACAGAGTTCTTGCCCATTCAGAGATCAAATTTTAGTTAACTGAACAGGTTTTTATATAAACTGGTCAAAATTTATATAATGAGTTGGTTGAATATTCTTTTGGGACACAAGAAATAGGAAAATCAGTAATTTTAGAGAAATATTGGGAGGAACAAAGTAAGTCTTCTAAATAAAACCTTGACAGATAAAGGGCACTTCAAAAGTAGACAGAGACTTGCTCAGAGATTAAGGGAACAGATGGGTGAAAAGTGTGCAAGCCACACACACAAAGAGATCAGGATGAAGAACAGATGGAGGTCAGCCCAGGCACAGAAACAAGATGGCGCCTGGAGAGACAATCTCTTGGACACACTGTAGAAACAATGTTCTCATGGCAAATATCAGAACAGCTTTTAATATAGGAACATCATAATATTCATAGCCAAAAAAAAAATCTGATCTTGGAAAATCATCCCTTTACATTATAATCCCAATTCTATATTGGGATTATTTTATAAATTCCAATTCTATGACTTGAGTGTTAGCAGGTGACATGGCAACTTAATATAGAAACACAGTAAACAGTAGAGGAGGATTGCAGGTTAGAGCTTGGGTGAATACTGGTTCTGGGTATAACTAGACTTTCAGAGGTGTTTAGTTTCTGGTAAAAATATAAAACATTTGGAATGCTGACCTCTAAATTGTATTTCACCATCAAATCCCCCTAATCAGAGATCAGGGAACCCATAAAAGAGGCAAAAGAGTGTCAAGCCAGAGGGGATGAAAGACACCAAGAAAACATGGACCTCTAAACGTAACAGGATTTATGCACATATGAACTCACAGAGGCTGTGGCAGCATGCACAGGGCCTGCACAGCTCTGCACCAACTGGGGTCCCAGAGCTAAAAGAAGAGGACACATGTCCCCATTCCCAAGCCAGACACTCTCTCCAATTTATAACCACTTGCAAATAAAAATTTAGTTTTCTCCAAGGGAGTCCAATTGGATGATGAGGGAGAGTAGGCCATGTGCCCAACAGTAAGAAGGCCAACAGACGATGAATGCGTTGGCATCATTGGAGGCTCCTTGTTTCAGAATGGCATGTCAGGCCTTTTCCTTTTTCTCCCTTTCTTTTAAATTTTAATTTTCAAATTTCTCTCTCTCTTTCTCTCTCTCTCTCTTTACTGTGCAGGTCCTTTGCGTATTATGTTATATATTATGGCTTCCAGTTTTATGTTTTTATGGGATTCTTGAGTGTGAGAATGAGTGGGTCTCTGCATTCATATCTGTTTATTGTGCCTTTTCTTGGGCTTTTTATTGTTGTTGTGACCTATTATATGTGTTCGGTTTTGTTTTTTTTATTAAAAACTAGAGAAAAATTATTCTTGAGACATAGGTCATGTAGTAACAAAGTTTATGCTTTTGATACAGCACTGTTACAGTAAATGCTCAATGACTAGTATTCATATTACTGTATTAGTGCTCTTTTTCTACAATTTGATATTGGTATCAACTGGGAAAATTATAACATCTTACAAATTATGAACCATCGTGAAGAACTATGAATTTCTCTCATCTTCCAAATACTGGGGGTTTTCTTTAGGAAGGAAATAACCATTGACATTCATTGGCTACATTGGTTTGAGAATTTACAATTAGTCATGTTGTTTGATACAGCTGATTTGTTTCTAAGGGTGTCAAAATTTAATTATATAAGCAATGAAAACCACTTTAAATTTGTAAATAAAAATTTATTGAAAACAGTCTGCAAATAATCATTAAGAATCTTTTAGGTACCAGGCCACAGAGGAAGACAGTGCAGCTACTCTTGATGGGACCTGATAGACTAGGATCAGAAGGAAGGAGAGGAAGACCTCCCCTATCAGTGGACTTGGGGAGGGGCATGAGTGGAGAAGGGGGGGGGAGGTGGGATTGGGAGGGGAGGAGGGAGGGGGCCATGCGGGGATACAAAGTGAATAAAGTGTAATTAATAAAAATTAAAATTAACAATGGAAAAAAAGAATCTTTTAGGTTAAAAATCTCACACTAGATTTAAAAAATTCTCACTGTAGGTTGCAATCCCTTCTAAGCTGTATGTTCTGTTTCCAGAGCAAAGGGCCAATGGCTGCAGTATCTGCATTCTCACCGTGTACCAGAATCTGCACCAGCCGTGTCGGTCCTAAGCATACCAAGAGGACATTTAGATTCAGACAGGAGGCATCAAGGCCCTTTCACAGATAAACCAGTTAGACCAAGTAACTTTCCCGAGATCCCAGAGCTAGCAAAGACCTAGCAGGAATGCCAAGCCTCTCTACTCTGATGTTAAAACTCATGTTCTTTCAAGTCTACACAACCCTGCAATCTGGCCTTTGTCCCTCTGTGTCCTCTTTTTCTTGATCTGGGTAACTCTTTGCCAGGTCTCAACTTGGAGACCTCTACTCCTCAGTCACTCCCTAAGATGGTTTCCAAGCAAGTCCTTCCACCCACTAGAATCATCTGTGCCCCTCAAGGGTGTTTTGTTTCTTTGTTTGTCTTGACATTCCAGAGATGCTCTGGGTCTTTTGATCAGTCACGGTAGCTTCAGTATCTAACACTGTATTTGGTGTTTCACAGTTATTCAAAGTTGATGTTAAATGTAAATTTAAGTCAATAAATGAATAATGCAGCAGTGGTTAACGATTTGTTATAGTAAGGGACACTGGTGCTCAAAGCTCAAGACTAAGCTATTCAGTATCACCAAATACTTGTATTGAACAGGTTATGTTCAAATCTCAAGCCATAACTAAGATACAAAGATAAGTGGGACCCAGTTTATTTTCTTGTGTATGGGAGACAAAGAGAATATAGAGTATGGTGTGTGTGTGTGTGTGTGTGTGTGTGTGTGTGTGTGTGTGCAGATGTAGGAATTTGTGAATGAAGGCTCAAAAGAGGATTACAGTATCCTTCTCTTCATTCTCCACCTTCTTCCATTGATACAAAATTCTTCACTGAAACTGGAGCAAGGTGAATGAACAGCCAGCACCAGTGAGCCCCCTGTTTCTGAACCTCCCAGGCCCCTGATGGTTACAGACATACAGACGATCACATCTGCCTTTTTACGTGTCTTGTGGAATTTAAACTCATGTTCTCATGCCTGCATAGTGCTCTTATCCACTAAGCAATCTCTCCAGCTCTATTTTATGTCTTATTAACCTACAAAGTAATGAGTTCCATTAGAGATTTTCAAATATATACATTGTTCATCTTTGCCCCTCCCTGTCCTTCCTTCCTCTCCTTCTCTGGTCACCTTCTTGCCTAAAATGGTCTTGATTATATAACCCCCAAACTGTCTCTCTCTCTCACTCTTGCTCTCTCTCATTTATGTGTATATATATGTATATACATACGTATACATGAAAGAAAACATAAGCCATTTTCTTTCTTTTCTTTTTATTAGCAGGCTCTATTTAGTCCTCTAAGGCAAGCATAAATTGGATTGATAACTACAGTATTTGAAGTTTTATGGTATTCATATGTTATATGGTATTCATAGTATGGTATTCAGGTGTTAAGCGGTGGTAGTGAAGATGATGAATAATTATATACGCAGGGTGTTTTTACATATTCTATAATCCATAGGTTGTTTAATTTTTATATGTCCCTGGGGTGTCTCACAGGTTTTAAGTTACTCTTGCTGCCCTCAAAGAATCAGAGACTTCGATGGTACCTTTGTTTCTTCGATTGTGATCAAAGGCATCCTCACTCAAATTTAAAATATTTGTAGAAAAACATTTTCCTTCTTTTCATAAGTACCTCAAGTATCATCAAAGTCACCTGAGGTGGACAATTTCTGATACTCAAGTATGATCATTTATTTTGTTCATGTCACTATGATTTTCCTCACTTGAGATAAATGTAGTCTGACGTATTGATTATCCATTCTTGACTATGGGAGGGAATTTTGCTCATATTGATCTAACTGTGTAGGGGTGTTTGTTTATGTGGATGTCATGTGATGCTTCAGAAAGGTTGTGGTTCAAAACAAGATGCAACCCTACTAAATTATGCATTGCTGTGCTCTGCACATTAAATAGGAAGGAACCTACTGGGAAGGGCTACCATCCTATCTGCATGCTAAGTATATTAAGACATTGACAGCAAGCCTGGACACCTCCAACTAAAGTATCTCTCCTCAAAAATATTTGCTGGTTTTGAATTGCTTTGATTGAATTTAGAATTTACATGTTATAAAATTCACTTGTTTTAAGATTGCAATTCAGTAATTTCTTCAGGTTTACTAACTTGTACCATCACCACCATAATCCATCTTGGGATTCCTTCTGTCCATCTCAGTAAGACCCCTCAGGCTCATTTATGGGTAATTCTCACTCCCATTCACCACCTTGGGTGACAACTATCTACTTCATGTCTCCATAGATTTGTCTTTCATATGTATTTTGTATAAATGGGAATGTATGCTAATAATGTATCATTTAGGTCTAGTTTCTTTCTTATTCTTTGGAAACTTCCTCTGTGTAGAACATTTGTGAGTCACGCACACGCTCTCCTTTCCTCTCCACCTCCTTCAAACCCCATAGCTCTGTCAATGTGACAGTTCTGGAAATCATTCATGTTAGTCAATCACCGGCACATTACTGATAAACACTCTTTGCTATGTGAAGGCAACACATTTTGTCTTTTTATTCCCCATTTCTTATACATGTAGGTGGCTTCCTGGCTACTATGAACATTGTGTTCAGCTCCTTTTGCAGATATTTTTTTTTCTTTTTCTTTTCTTTTTTTTTATTAATTGACAATTTCAAATGGAGTTGTTGGGTCATATTGCAAGTCTAATTTTAATATCTTAAAAAACTGACAAACTTTTTTCTGAGTGGCGTCAGTATTTTATATTCCTGTTAGTATATGAGGGTCCCAGTATAGGCTTAGATTTTTCACCTAACCTACTTTATCTAGGGTTCTTAAATGCTTATACCTCCCTTCCACCCACTGACCAGAGATAGGGGAGAAAAAAGGTTATTTGGTAAAGGGGGTTGTAAATCTTTTTAGAAGCAGATCTTTAGGATGAGCCCACTCTTCACTGTCAGGATACCAGCAGTCCAGTCCAAAGGCCAACGGCAAACAACAACACGAACCAGCACGATTCAAAAGATAGGAACAAGTTAACGAAAGCCACAAGACTCAGCTGGCTTGTCCTGAAAAGTTCTCTGGAACATTTCTCTCTGCGAAGTCAAGTGTTGATGCGCAAAGACCAGCGCAGCAATGTGAATCCGAAAGGTGATGTCTCCCTGTCTGTGGGCTTCTATCTATCTCCTCTCCTCAGAGTCCACCCACGGATTTTCGCAGCTAGCCAAAGCCACGCCCCTCTCACAAGCCAGCCTCAAGTGAATCATCGCATGCTCTCTCACCAGACAGCTTGTAGCAAAACATCACATGACTCAGCGGAGTCTTCAAAGAAACCAGAGACTTCCACTTCACCCCAGTTCATCATAGCCTTTTCAACATCCTTATTGTTGCACCCAAATAGGTTACAACAGCTCTTGTAATGGGTCAAAATGGCATATCATTTTTGCTTTTGTTTGCATTTCGTTATTGACAAATGATATTAAATTTAAAAATAATTTTTATTATTTTAGATATTGTGTGGATGTGCATGCCTGTGTGTGTATGTTGTGTGTGTGTGTGTGTATGTGTGTGTGTACAACAAAGGAAAATTTGTGTGATCGTTTTTTTTTTCTTTACCACGTGTATCTTATGACCCACCTCACTGGTCTGATGATGTTAAATATCTTTTCTTGAACCTCTTAAAGACAATTTTGTACTATTCTTGGTGAAATGTCTACTCAAATTGTCCAATTTTAAACGGGATATTTTTCATCTTACTATTGTAAAGTTTGTTTATATTTTCTTTACACAAAATATTTATCAGATAAATAATTTGCAATTATTTATCCCTCTCTGTAAGTTGTTTTAAACTTTCCTAATCATATTTCATGAAGTATAAAAAGTTTTAATTTTGATGAAATCTAACTTTCCTTTTATTGGTCATGCTTTTGGTATTTGTCAGAAATCTTTGCCTGGATCAAATTCTCAATTTTTATTGTAAGTTCCAATGATTTATTTACTTATTTTCCTGTTATTTCATGTGTGAATACACGTATGTGTTTCTGGTGTTCATGCTTGATAATATACATGTGGGTAAAGGCCAGGGAACAATCCTGAGAGTCATCCCTCTGACATCAACTACCTTGTTTTTAACATTCATTGGGCAAAACTGACCCACCAATGAGGACCAAGTATTTTCCTGTTACCTCACCACTATACAAAGTGTTTATTATGTAGGTTCTGGGTATCAAACTCAGATTTTTATATTTGCATGCAGGTACTTTTTGACTGTGAAAATCATAGCTCTGCCATCTGTTCTGAGTTAAATTTTAAGTAAGGTATGGAATGAACCTAAGTTCTCTGGTAGTTTTGGATACCCAGGAATCTCAGTGGCGGTTGTGAGTGAGGTGGATATTACCCCCATTCAATTGCCCTGACTCGTGTCTTGATTGCCAACTGGCCTTTAAGCATTCAGAGTTTATTTCTGGGTCTGGAGTCTATTCTAGTGATTTATGTGTGCATCTGTATGCCATCTCTACGCTGCTTTAGTAAACTTGCAGAGTTAATGGAAACTTTTAAGCTAAGAGATGAGCAAAGAATGGCCACGTTTACTTTGCATTTTAAACGTTTGGCAAAGTACATATGTTAGTAAGTAACTAAATACAAGAGGATAAGAAAAGTGGTTTTTAAAATCATAAGTACAGAGACGTTAGACACAATGTCATGTGACTTCTATGTTTTTAGTTCTCATTATTATTGTGACTCAAAGCTAGTCAACAATGAAGAAAAGTGGGAGCATGTGCATAAAATAAGTTTAATAAAATGTACTACAATTCCTTAGGTAAAACAAGGCTATTTTTGTCTCTCAGACTAGAGGGGATTTTGTCTGGTGTTCATAAAATTGAGGATAAATAGTGTAATAAACAACACCCTTCCTGGAATTCTTGCCTTAAGTGAACCAGAAGCTGCAGATTTTTCTTTTTTATGTACTATATTAAAATCACTACAAATCTCAAACAAAAGAGATTTGCCCCAAATTTAGCTAACATTGAGACAGATATTTTATTATTAAAGTCATTGTCCCATAAATTTTACTTATTTCAACCACTGAGCTAATGAACTGGGTGACAAATAATAAAAAATAAAAATAAAAAAGACATTTTCTCTACAGTAAGAACATGCCCTCTAGCTATGATGGGGAAGCTACCTCATTAAACCTGAGTGACCCCTGGCTGGTTATCCAATACCAAGTGGTCAGCTCTAGCAGCCTACACATGCAACACTGAACCGACTCAGTGGCTTATAGTTCTGTGTCTATTCCTTTATGTAACAACAACAGCTAAAGAAAAGGAGGCTGTCGAATTGGGATGAGTTGGGAGGGCAGACATGAAAGGTACAAGAGGAAAGAGAGGAAGAGGGGAAATGATATAATTATATTTTAATTAGATAAAAATGAATTTAAAGTATAGTGACACTATGCAATAAATTAAGGTAAAATTTTCTGTTAATAATAAACTCAAGTAAATAAAAAGCTTGATAGAGTTGTTTACCTCATTCAGATAAGTAACCCCATCCTCTATTGATAAGATGAAAGAAAACCTGCTCCACCAAGGTACAGTCAAATTATAAAACCCCAAACTAAATCCTTGCACTTGGTGAATATAGAGACTGTAAACCTATTATACAATAAGAGCAAGAAAGATAGCATAAAGAGTTAATTATTCTAAAATCTAGGTAATTTTTTAAAATGCCAATATTCTGTCAAAAAATGTAAATACATCAAGGATCTTATTCTCACGTTAATTCACTACATATCAAAAGAGGACTCGTGGAAAATGGTAGATTTTCCAGTCATGAAGAATGCATCACCTTATTAGGCTGTTAAAACCAGATGAATTCATTGCTTTGCAGGTCCTGCACTCTGCATCTAAAAGTCAAAGTCATCAGGAGAAAAATGTTTAGAATGTGGAAGACCGGGTTTTCTTCGTTGACTGGCAAATGAGCAATGAGACCTACCCACACTCTGCCCCAAGTTTGGGCTAGTCTGGTATCTCCTTCGACACCTGGCTGGGTAGAGCCTTTCAGAGGCTCTATGTGGCAGGCTCCTGTCCTGTTCCGTTTTCTCCCTCTTCCAGTGTCCATCCCATTTGCCTTTCTGAGGGTCCTCCTTCTTGTTTAGCTTCTTTAGGTGTACAGATCTCTCAAGTATACAACAAGGACATTTGCTCAACCATGTTTTTAGCAGCTTTATTTGTTATAGCCAGAATATGGAAACAACTCAGATGCCCCTCAATTGAGGAATGGATACAGAAATCGTGGTACATTTACACAATGGAATACTACTCAGCAATGAAAAACAAGGAAATCATGAACTTTACAGGCAAATGGATGGAACTAGAAAAGATCATCCTGAGTGAAGTATCCCAGAAGCAGAAAAACACACATGGTATATAATCACTCATAAGTGGATATTAGACATATCGTACAGGATAAACATACTAAATGTTTCTTCATAGTTTTAGTTATGTGCCTGCACATTCCTGTTTATTGTTGACTATTTACCAAACATTATTTTCATTCTATCTTTTTTTTTAACATGCCTTTATTGTATTGGAGATTTTAGTAGAATTTACTTAATCATTCATGCTTAACTTGCTTTTTAAACTAGAGATTGGTGGATGTGAAGTTCCTTGTCTTTATTTCCTGATAAGGAGACTGCTTTTAATTTGACATTTTCTGTGGGATTGTATAGACCCAGGTATATATTTATCCCAAAGCATAGTTGGAATGGTTTACAGGTCTAAGAATTCAAACCATTTCTATACTGCTGTATAGAAAAAAAAATCTCATTATATGAAAATTCATCTTACTTTTTCCCATGTCTATGTTATGGTAATTTTTGTCATCAAATTCAAATTATCAATATTATTGGAATTCTCTGGCATGAAAGGTACACAGTATAGACAGCTTGTTCAAACCAGAATTTTCAAATCTTGAGTGTTTTCCTTCACATGGCTGTATTTCTCACTATGCTCCAACCCTGCTCCTATCTAATTGTTGATACAACTAGTGACTTCAGACAAGCTAGACTTTACCCATACTTACAATTAAAGAGGAGATAATGGTTTTAGAGACGGCCACCAAATAAACCATTGTTTTCTGAAGAAGCAAAATGTGTTTAAAATGAAGCTGTTTCATGGAGAAAATGGATAAATTATGTTTCTTCTTGAAGGAACTAATGTTTCCTGCATAATGCCATACTCAAGATCATTCCTTGGTATTAAGCAGCTTAATTTTTGGTCTTTTTCTGTGTGTATGTCTTTACATTTTATTCAACACTGTCTCCATACTTTTCACTGAGTTTTCAAAAAGTCAATAGATCAGATATTTCTTTTGCTCTCAAAATTCCTTCAGCCCTGTGTTGTATTGTACACTAAAACAATACTAAGAAAAACCTATGCTTTGGTACTTTGTCTTCATGTATTTCCAGCAGTCTGTCCTATAACTTGAAAGCACTGTGATGTGTAATGACAACTATAAAATTTTGGTTTCTTTTAAAAAACATAAAAATATTATTAAAAAATATGTTTCCGTTTTAATGCCAGGTGTGGAGTTATAGGGCTGCTTCAGACTGTCAGCAACAACTGGTGCTCTAGCAGAGGTATTGTTTTGCCAGCTGCAGATAGTTTCTGTGATTGTGTGGCATCTGGAATTCTAGAAACTGTTCAGAGAGTGCATCACTGTTAAGACCCTGAGAGGCAGGATTGGTGGTTGTTGGGTGTTAATGGGGGTTGCTTGTGGTTTGCTAATAGTTGTGCTCTAAGAATAAATAATAATTAAAAAAAAAAGAAATTAGATTCAGGGATCTTTCTCTCTTTCTCTGTCTCTCTCCCCTCTATCCTATTTTCTCTCCTATCTAGTGATATGGGCTGAAATCTGGAGGATAAAGGATAGGAAAAAGAAAAACCCACAAAGTGGCCAAGAGCAGCTGCAGTGATGTATCCCTTGAATTCTTACCCAGGCTTTCCATAGCAGTGTGCTGTGTGCATTGTGCTTGGCTTTTGCTGATTGGAGGGCTTTAGGGGGAAAAAATGAGACTGTCTTTTTTCTGTTTTATTCCGGAAAGAAAAATTCTGATTTTCATTTCAGAAAGTTCCTCAGAAGAATTTCTAGACTTCAAGCAAGTAATAACTAGTTGAAAACATGCTTTGTTCTTAGGATTACCTCTTTTCTATGTTCATCTATTTTTGCCCACCTCCCTCCTTCCTGGAATTACATTATCACTCTCAGAGTGGCTATTGGTACAGATATGTGTTGAGAGAATATCCTGTATACTGTATGGAGGCATCACCTGGCAATTAAAAACTAGCTAGGGCAGGACAGATACATGGTGCCTGAGTGAAGGTAACCAAGCATGTAGGAAAATGCAGATTAGTAAAATTAGTAAAACTTAAGTTATGCGCCAGTCAGAAAAGAGCCTAGCTATATGGCCAAGGTATTTGTAAAATATATATATATATTGAGTCTCATGAGTCATTACATCAGGAGCATAGGGTCAGAAGGAATCCCCACCCCCACGCAACACATGTGTTTTGTCTCAGGTGGATACTACATTGAGAATTTCAAGTGTTAACGTCCACTCCAGCTCTTAGGAGGTTGAACTAGAAAGACTACAAATTCAAGGCCAGTCCAGTACATAGGGAGAACTCATGTCAAAAAGGAAAAAATAAATCTACTTACAGAGACCTAAAGAACTTCCAAGTTGAGCACAAACTTGTCCATATCTTTGCTTTCCAAGAATTCAACAATTATGGGATAGAAATTGAACTCCTATTACATGTTCTATACATCTCCTAGTTATACATCCTGACTAATATAGCTTTTAGAATCTGTTCCAGTTTGTTTTCTGTTGCTATGATAAACATCACAACCAAGAGCAACTTGGGGAGGAAAGGGTTTATTTCACTCTACAACTTATGGTCTTTTAAGAAGTGAAATCAAAGCAGGAATGCAAGATAGTAACCTGGAGGCAGGAATTGGAGCAGAGACCATGGAGGATGCTGCTTACTGGCTTGCTCTTTATGGCTTATTTAGCTTCGGTTTTGTATAGATCCCAAGAACACCTGGTGAAAGGTGAGCTGGGCCCTACCACATCAATCATTAATCAAGAAAAAGCTCCGCAGATGAACCTACGGGACAGCCAATAAGGTTTCTTCTTCCCAAATGATTATCTAGCTTGTATCAAGTTGACAAAAGAGAGGAAGAAAAAGAAAGAAAGAAAGAAAGAGAGAGAGAAAGAGAGAGAGAGAGAGAGAGAGAAAGAAAGAAAGAAAGAAAGAAAGAAAGAAAGAAAGAAAGAAAAAAACCTTGAAAGCATTTTCTATGTAGCACAAAAATAAGGATAGTAACTTTCATTATGTATATGATTTTAACACCATCTTACCATGGTTGTCCTTTGCTACCATGTTCTTAATGTGTGTGTTCCAATAGGTGGGTACATAATACTGTACGATGGTCCCCAGGATCTCCCACTTTATGATAATCTCTGTCCCTTGAGTGAAGGTAGGACCTGTAGATACAATGTAAAAGCAATCCTCCACTGTGTTACACTGAATAAGCTGAATGTGTTTAGCATATGTAATTAAAGGTCTCCTTTCAGATCACTATGCACTAACCAATGAGAGAGTATTCTACTGGGTCTGATTTATTACAGGAACCAAAATAGGACTTCGGATTTTAATTGGCTGAGAGATACTCCTACTATGCTTTAAACAGCAAGCCATCACGTTGAAGACCAGCTTCGACAGGTCAGGATAGGCTGAGGTATTGGGTGTAAAGTCAGTGAATGATCACTAAGCAGACTCTTTTCTGAGGGTACAAAGCGTGATTCTGGGCCACTACTGCTTGTAATCCAGCAAAGAAAAAGAAAGAAAGTGGGGGAAAGAATCATACACTCACACACTTAGTGGATGAAGCAATATAAGGTCCAATGAGCAATTTCCAACAAACTTCAATAAGCTTTAACAATTTCACACATACATATACATACATACATACATACATACATACATACATACATACATACATACATGCATACATACATATACACACACATACATTTCTACATTAGGTGGATGGAGCAAACTCCAAAGAGTGAGCTCCAACGATTTTGTTTTTTCTCCCACAGCTTATATATTCCCACAAAAATCTTTCAAACAGTATAAAAATTATGATGTGAATGCATTCTATTTTCCTTTTAGTGAAATAGTAGAAATTTAGTGAATATAGTAGAAAACATGTTCACCAATACCCTCCCATGATCAAATATTTTGAGTATTACGGGTGAGAAATAAATATAAAAACCAAATTATCCCCAAGAACCCACATACATTTGTAACTAAACAACTCGCCATAGATTCAGAAAATTTCAACAAGCAAGGCATTTTTTCTCAGGCAGTTTCTCTTCATGGAAGGCTGCAATTTGCAGCTACAAAGAAAGAAAATTTAATCTTACAAAAATCATGAAAGAGTCATAAATCTAAACTTTTGTGCAGAAAACAAACAACCATTTCTACTTTAAATCCTCAAGGTGCACATCTACTCATTAACAATTTTATTATATCATATCAGGAAGCTGAGGGCAAAAAAATGGGTACAAAGAATTAATCACCTTGGACAGCGGCCTAGCTTCAGCAACAGAGTCATGTCTGCCGGTCATAATTTGGGCTGTTGTTCTTGTTCTGTAACCCCAAAAAGCCTCTAGCTCAACTGTTAAGAGTATAATTTTCTGAACTTCAAATTGCTCCCTAAGATTTTCTGCATCAGAGCCACTAACAAAACCATCTTTACCTAACTTACTAAACAATCTAGTTTTACAAATTATTTTTAAGGGTAGTGGTCATTGCTAACAATCTACACCTCTAAGCTCTTTCTAAGGGTTGTGGATGAACCATTAATGTGCTCCAGAAGCAATGTTTGAGAGAGATCAAGCATCATTATTGTGTCAATGATACGGCCCCATCAGTTTTCATACAACTCATATACTATGAGGGCTAACAAAGGGCAACAAGCAAAGCAATGCTCCATGACAGCATGAAGTCCTCAGGACATGTAGTTCTCAGGACTCTGCCTCTCCAAGGCACACCCATCGTAGCTGTGGTAACTGATGGGCCACTTTCCATGAGTTCTAAAACAGTTTTTTCTGTTCTTCCTGCATGGCCTCGATACCATCATGAGTTCTGTAGCTCTAAATCAATCATTGTTCAACCCATGTGAGCTTAGAAATGGATGTGAAGACTCAGGTAAAGCTGACAATGCTTTAATTGTAGATGTCAAGACTGTGAACACAGGACAAAGTCATACTGTGCCCAGACTCCTGAGCCACAGAAACTACAAGATGATACATGTGTATGTTGCTTTCAGCGGCATCCTGAGCTTTGTGATGTTTTTGAACAGCAGCATCGCACAGTTGTTGTTAGCATTAGCATTTGTCTGCCAGCCAAAGGTCCTAGAGCACAGCGCCATGGTCTTCCATCTTGACCACACCAATAGCTATCAAAATGCTTTATAAATAAGAAACATCTAATAATTTTGTTTATAAATGTCTAATAGTTAATATTCTAAAAAAAGAAAAATATAAAAAGACTTATTTGGGCTTAGAAAGTGCCTTTCCTATTCATTCTGAAACTTCAAATTGCAACATATCTTGGAAATTTTAATGAATCACATTTAATGAATCAAATTTCAATTTTTTTTCACCCGTATAACCTTGTGATGTATTAAAACCATTTACTGCAATTAAAGGTGCTAGACCGAGGGGAAGAGGATAACATTTTGAAGACACCCCAGACCATACTTCACTTCTATAGTAATGCTCACAACATCAGTGAAACTCATCTTCACTGAAATACACAACGCTAGAGGGTCTGGAACAAACTGGTGTCAGAGGCTTAAGAAAAGGAAATTTAGATCTGGAACTGAAATAGCTTAATATTTTTAAAAGAGAGAAAATGATGATCATATACAAGTTCACCATGCTGAATTTTCAAGATATAAAAGTTTAATGTAATCTCTGTGTTAAGCTCAGGAGTCACTGGGTGAATTATTATTTCTAATGTATCTAAAGGTGCTTTGATCAAATATGTTAGAACAATACAAAGATACAAATCTCTACTAAGGTGATAACAGAACTATCTAAAACTAAAAAGCATAAAATAAGTAAGAATTTTCATCAAATGGGAAAACCGGGTTGCTTTTTGTTTTGTTTTGTTTTGTTTTTTCAAACAGTATCAATTTGGTTTCATGTGGGAGCGGCTTCAAGGGAGAGAACTTTT
This sequence comes from Psammomys obesus, assembly GCF_907164565.1. NCBI lineage: Eukaryota > Metazoa > Chordata > Mammalia > Rodentia > Muridae > Psammomys > Psammomys obesus. The sequence goes on from NW_026591086.1 coordinate 41,880,148, forward strand.
GATTTTTAAAGTCATTTAACAAAATGTACTGCTGACAACTAGTTTAATTGTTTTATACCTGTTACTCTTATTCTTGGTTGAATTCTTGCTTGGCATAGAGTTAATTAAAGGTTAATCCAGATGCACAGATAATAAATATGACATCTTTGAATGATTGTTAAGTTCATTAGACATTAGTCTCTTAGATGTAGCCGTTTCTATAGAATATCCTTGCTTAATTTTAATGCACATATTTAGAACTACACTTTGATAAGTTAATTTGGCTACAAGTTCAGAATGAACTACTTAGGATAGGTTTAGGAAGCATGGCATCACACTTCTGGCCATGCTTTAAACCCACAGGCACAAAGGCAGCACTGAGATCAGAGGTAAAAGCCTCCAAAGCGGGAGGGAGGGGAATAAAGCTATTTTGTAAGTGAGAGATAAAAAATTATTACAGGCTGAGCCTTCCTCGTGTCAATTTCTTAAATGTGAAAAGTATCCAATGAACCCATTAAATACATTTTGACAGACTAACAGCAGGAGGCTTGTTGACCTCTCACCTCGTATCGATCTCCCCTTCAGTCCTTCTCCTTGGTGATCTCCACTTTTCCTGCATACATTTCTCCTCACAGTCTACTCTCCGCATGCCATGTCGCTAATCACTGGCAGAGAAAACCCACAGAGCCCTGAGCCGCGCTGACACTTAGGAGATCCTCGAAAATAAAGTGGTCCCCTTATTCCCATCTGTCAGTAAGTTCTCTAATCGGCAAATATTTCTATACAAAAGATTTCCTGGCGATCTCAATAGGTGAGTCAAAATGGGCATTAATTATTATTTATTCATATGCTTGTCAATTCCACCAGCACTGCTTAATGGCCCCTCAAGGCATGAGACAAAAATGGAAACTCAAAGAAAGGAAGGGTAGGGTAACCCTCTATATCTCGGCATTTAGAAATATTATCTGTAAAGAAAATATCTCCTGAGGAGAAATAAGCAAGCAAGACGCATTTGTAGGTACTGAGGAGCTGAAACTAATTGAGAAGCCTGTGCGGATTACATTAATGCCAGTAAAGTCACAAACTAACGAAAGAGGTTGGAGTTCGCTCCGGTTCTGACTTTGAAAGTCATCTTCTCTGTCATGTCTGAAAGTCAGTAAAGAATGTCAGACATCTCAGCAGTAGCTATTACTATGATGGGCCAGATTGCTTAATTTCCAAAGCCATAGTGAAAGGCTAAAGTATTGGGGCCTCAGGGTGTGAACACATGAGTTGTGAATGTACTTAAATCACTTAAAGTAATTTCAAGTAACAGTTACCTGTCATCTGCAAGGAAAACTAAATCTCAAAAACTATATCGCTCGTCAAGATTAAACACATTGGGCTTCATGGAAACTGGGTTCCATGCCTCATTAATGTCCTTGTGTTTGCTTTTGTGAGCACATGCATGTCTCCAGCATGTGGCTGTCTTCCTCTGGGTCCTTCCATGTAACCACGGGAAAACAAGGCTCCCTTCCCCCGTCCCTTTAAGAAACAGCAGCGTCATCCCAAGTGGTATTAACTATTAACGAGAGCCTTATGTTGGTTTGAGATTGTCAAGAGATGGAAGTGTTTGTATTTCTCAATAGAAAGAAAGTGACACAAATCTCGAGGCACTCATGACCTTGTCCAAGCCTCACTTTGCCTGTCACTCAAGTCATCCGCATCTTTCTTTCTTTGCTTCTCTCTTAGCTCTGGCCTGTTTTTATGCAGCCTACCTCACCTGTGATTTGGCTTCCAGCCTCATCTGTTTCCAAATAAGAAGTACCAGGATCATCAAGTACCAGGATCCACATAATTTTTATGTCAATTAATATTCTTACCCAAATGTTCTTCTTTTACATAAAGTTTGGAATCACACAGAAATAGAAAGAATTTAACTTTAATACTCACATAAAGAAATCAGGATACTCAACACCCTTCAAATTCTTTATTAGTTTCCTTTTTCATTTCTTCAACAAACATCCAAAGAGTCCCTCCTTGCTGTTACCCCCTACTGTGAAATGAACATCTGGGTCTCATCTCAGTTTATTTGTTGAAGCCCTACCCTGCAGCTGTAAGGAAGACAGTGGAAGGAAGTAGTGAAGACTGAACCAGATCATACGATGAAGCCCTAATCCAGTAGGGATGGAATCACCCAATGAAGGAAGGAGACACCAGCTTTTTCTCTGGCTGCCATGTGAGGACAGGAAAGATGGCTCTTACCAGCAACCAGTCATAACTCCAACTTTCAATACCACTGACGCCTTTTTGGTTGCAGAGTCTATTTCATTTTGTATCATATTAGCTCAGAGGCACAGGCTCCGACTGCCTTGGGTTTAAGCTCCTTCTCAGGTATATGCCATCTCTGTAGACAATAACTTCACCTTGAGACTCAGCTACCTTATATGTAAAAAGAAGGTAACAGTGGCTACTTCTGTGAGTCTTTGGAAGATAAGGTTGATGTGGGTAAAATGCTTAGCATATCTAGTATATTCTAAGTATATAATTAGATATCCTAGTATATCTAAAATACTCCATTACCTCTTTGGCTGGGCACATCTGAAGAGCTTATTTATTCTGTCCAGTAGAAATTTGAACCCTTTGAGTAGAAGCTCCTTATCTCCTGTCTTCAGATCCTTGGCATTTACCACCTTACTCTCCTATAACACTGATGTTTTTACATTCAAAATATAAGCGAGATTATGAATCACTTTTATTTATGAGTATGGATAATTTCACTTAAAAGAGTATCCGACAGGTCATCTGTTGCTTTCAAATGAAATGATTTTATTTTTTTAAACAATTATTTCATGGTGTGTATAAACCAATTTTTCTTCAACCATTCATTTGATAAACTCTCAGGTTGATATGATACCATAGGTTCATGAATGAGACTGTGATGACCATGACATCACCATGACATCATTACCTATGGATATGAACACAGTACTGACATTTATGGATAATATTTTACTTCTAGTTTAAAGTTTTTGAAGAAACACAATCTTTTTTTTTCTTATGGTTTCATTAGTTTTCCTCTCCACTAACAGTGTGCAAAGGTTGCTTTTTTTTTCCATGTCCTTGCCTACACTTTTGATACTTTGTTAATAGCCATTGAGATTGTCATAGCTGATGTGTCATGGTAGTTTTGATTTTCATTTAACAGAAGTAAATGAGTTTGAGGATTTTTTTAACATACCAATTGATGTCTGTACATTTTTTTGTTCTGTTATGTTCAGGTTTTTTGTTTTGTTTTGTTACACTATTTGTGTTCTTGATATACAGTTGTATGATTTTGACAATTACCACCTTAACAAATGTGTGCTTTGAAAGATTTTGGGCTTATGCGTAGATTTTCTCATCTTTCATTGTTTCTTTAGATGTGCAGAAGCTTTTTAACAAGATGTAATTCCTCTTGGTTTATTGTTGTTGTTGTTATTGTTGTTTGTTTCTATGATCAGGAGGCCATAGAAAAATGCGTTGTACAGACCAATATCATGAAATTTCCCTATTCTTTTTTCATCTACTGTTCAGGCATTACTATACTTTAATGACTTCTCTATTAATGCTTGTAAGTGTGTTGGAACAAAAATCTACCTTCATTCTTGTGAATGATATCAGTTTTCCTAACGCCATTTATTGAAGACTTTCCATTTCTGAAGTGTGTTCTTGGCACCTTCACAGAGACTGAATGACTGCAAATAAATTCACTCTGGCCTCATTCTTCTTATTTTTCCTTTGATAGTTAGAATGCTTTTTCTATTCTTTTTCTTCCATAATTGTTCCACCTAGGGCTTTTAACACTGTATTGAACAAGATTGATGAGGATGAGGATCCTTGCTGTGCCCACATCTTTTTTTAATTAAATTTTTATATTAATTACAGTTTATTTACTTTGTATCCCATTTGTAGCCTCTTCCCCATCCCCTCCCAAGCCCACCCTCCCTCTCTCTTCTCCTCCCTGTCCTTCTCTAAATCCACTGATAGGGTAGGTCCTCCTCCCCTTCCATCTGACCCTAGTTTATCAGGTCTCATCAGGACTAGCTGCATTGTCTTCCTCTGTGGCCTAGCAAGGCTGCTCCTCCCTCGGGGGTGGGAGGAGGTCAAAGAGCTGTACCCATATCTTAAAGTAAAAGTTTTCACCCTTTTACTGTTGAGTGTAACATTTGTCATATGTGGCTATAGTATGCTATGATACTTCCTTCTGTACCAACTTTACTAAAAGTTGTTATCATAAAAAATGTTTTTTTTCAAACGCCTTTTCTGTGTCTGTTGAGTTTGTCCTGTGTTGTTGATCCTTTGTCCAGTTATTAACGTGATACCTAAGAGCTGTAGGTTTGTGTATTGTTGACCCTCCATGTGGGGCTTAGTCTCACTTGTAAGCTTGAATGTTGTTTTACTGCCTTGAGGAGTTTACATCTCTGCTATCAGGGGTACGCTCCTGTCGTTTTGTTTTCTGTAGTTGACTTTATCTGTTTTGGTTTAGGAGTAATGCTGGACTCAGGGTTAGTCTGGAAAGGTTGTCCTTTCTTTAGTTTCTACCACAGTCTAAATCCAATCCCTGTCTTTTTCCCTTCTGTATTATTACCATGCCTTGCATGTCAACACTTTATTTTTTTCATATCTGTGTTGGTGGTATAGTGGTGAGTATAGCTGCCTTCTTCCATTTTTGTCAAAAACACACAGGGCAAGGCAATAACTCAGAAAGGAAAATGACAGTTAAAAACATTCATTTTGCTATTAATGAGATAAACTCAACTGTGTGATAAAATCATATTTTAGATGTTCTTCAAGATTTCTCATGAACACAAGCACATTGTTAATATTTTTAAATCTGATATTTATATTTTGATTGACACAATTATTTGTATATGTATACATACGTAGATAATGGGCCACTTATGCACATATTTGAAGGTAAACAGAAAACACATTACAGGTCACAATTTTCCTATGTTTTTAGAACATGTTGTGTCTACTAGGCCAAAGCTTTTTAAACTATGGATCTCCAACTGATGATGAATCAAAATGTCAACTTGGCATTAATCATAATTTTAAAAAAATGAACAAAAATAGAAATGATCAAACATAACAAAAACACAGTAAGAGAGTCATTACTTCTTCAAATGTAAGTGGTGGGCTGCTTGGAAATGTCAGGCCTCCATTAGGCCCATGAACAAAGTGTCTTACTGACACTGTGTCAATTTTCCACTTGTTCTGTGTTGCGGAGTAAGAGTTCTGTGCTGGATTCTCCTGGTAGTCTGGCATACTCCATACAATTTAGCAACGTAGATCTGTTGTGCTGGCTCACTTTATATCACCTTGACATTAGCTATAGTCATCCGAGAGGGAGCAATGTCAGTTGAGAATTTGTTTTCATAAGACCAGGCTATAGGTAAGTTTATAGGGCATTTTCTTAATTAGTAATTGATGGGGGAAAGTCCAGCCCATTGTAGGAAGGGCCACCACTTAGCTGCTGTCCCTGGGGTCTATAAGAAAGCAAGCTGAGCAAGCCATGGGGAACAAGCCAGTAGGCAGCACTCCTCCATGGCCTCTGCATCAGCCCTGTCTCCAGGTTCTTGTCCTAGTGGAGTATCTGCCCTGACTTCCTTGAATGGTGGACTATGATAGAGGAGTGTTAGCCAAATTAACTGTTTCCTCTCCACTGTGCCTTGGTCATCACACTTCATTACAACAATAGAAACCCTAAGGTATCTGTTTTTTCTCCTACTTGCTGGCAGGTGTAAATTAAGTTTAGCACATTTTGAGTTTTCATAGCCACAGGAATTCCCTTTAAATCCCCTGATTAACCATATCTTGTCCTCTTCCCCCCCAAACACATCACTTCATTTAAGTCATATTTAGTGCTATCCAATATCTTCAGTTAGCTCTTACTCCTATGACTTTATTATATGAACCTCAGAATCCTTCTGAAAATGATTCTAAATTACTCTTGAGATGGCACTATCAATTTATTTTTTTATTTATGAGCTACTTGACAAAAGTATGAAAACAATTATGTACAGAAAAATTAGAATGTCCCCTTCTTATTACTGATGTTAGGAGGCAAAATACAGAGATAAAAGTCAGTATTCATAGAAATGATTGTCTTCCCTTTAACCTACATGGTTTTCACATTGAAAATGTCAAGAGATTGAAAAATCTAATTTTCTTTCCTAGCATAAAGATAGGTAAAGAGGAATGGTCTAGGTGGTATCCATGAGTCTCCCTGGAATGTGAACTAGACTAATTGTATGAGTAGACTGGCCATGGATGAGGATAGGAATGGAAGGAGGAGAAGAGGTAGGAGAGAGGGAGAGAATGTGGCGTGAGACAGCTGGGACCGAGCTGCATTTGAGAGATGATATGGAGACCTAGTGCTGGGGAAGTTTCTAAAATATATGCAGGTGATCCTAATGGGTCGCCTAAGAAGGGGAATATAGAACCTCAAACAGCCATCTCTCATCACCAATCAAGGCTTCCAGTAGTGGGACTAGGTTGCATTCAACTGAATTGTTGGCCATGGGGTCCCATGGAAGTCCCGAAACAACACAGGCTGTTGCTAAGGCAAAGCATTGACCTCTGCAAACTGACAGCAAAGCTCCATTGCCGACGACTGTACCTACACAATTCACTGAACGTAGAGAAGTCAAACTAAAAAAAAAAAAAAAAAAAAAGGAAAGAAAGGAAAAAGGAGGAAAGAAAAGAAAAAGAAAAAAACAATCGAAAAGTTGGAAAATTTAACTTTCTTTTCTATCATAAAAAATAGTCAAAGAGGACACAAAATCATAATGTTCTGTGGTAGAGTACTTCTCTCATTTCATCCACCTCAAGAGACAGTTAAATAAAAATTGTGTTTAATTTATTAAAATAATTCCTCAAGTAGGAACTGCAGATTTCTTTGTGATCCTTAAGGATGTTATATCTTACATGCATTTTAAAGGTTTAGAGAGCTGTGAAGTCTAATTGTAAAAGTAATATTTTTAACATCTTTCCTGTATGTTATGAAATAGTATGCACATTTTTACACATGTATGGGTGCATATATGCATATATGCAGATGTATGTGAAGGCCTGTGGCTATGCAGGGAATCATCCTCTACCATTTTTCTACCTTATGCATGGAGGCAGGACATCTGAAGCAAACCCAGAGTTTGTTCATACTGGATATACGACCTCTTCCTTTGCGTTGTTCAGGAGCATGTAGAGAAAGACCAAGTTCCACGCGAGACAAAGATTCTGCTTGCCTTGTGGTGCTGATGGGAGAAGCTGAGACCACAGTGACACAGGGTTAGGGAGCAGCTTGTTTCTTCAGATTCCACTGCAGACTTAGCAAATAAAAGTCTGGGAGGCAGCTAAAGTATTCATGAAATCCGGTGCATGATATTTTAGTAGAAGCATTATCAAGTAGTGTATATTACTACAATTGCTTGCTGTTCCTATGAAATTCTAATTTAACTGTGTGTCCAGTATTTTATGTGGCAGCAGTATTTCATGGGTGACTAGCATTTCAGGTGACATAAGATTTTGGGAAAAATATTTCACATTACAGGATTCTTTAGTTGCAGTAAAGCAAGCAGGCATATGGAGTTACAGGCACTCCTCACCTTCCCTTGCAATGATGAGACAAGGTACCACTTTGATTTCCTTCTATGATTCCTCATGAATCAAAAGTATCAATAGTCCCTGGTGAAGTAGTGCAGCAAAATGATGTTGTACAGATACAGGATTGTAAGAACTATGATATTTTCATTTAGAAATAGTTTGTGGGAGAAACTTCAATAGTGACTCATGCTCCACCTTCTTACACTAGAATTAGGTGGGAGCCTCAAAGTGTTGAGCTATCAAACACATGTGTACAATCCCATTTGCTCCTGGTTCTTTGGCCCTAGCTATTTTGTTTTCATGCTTTCAAATTGCTTGATCTTAGCATAGCAAACAGCCATGGAGACTACACGATGTTAGTTCTGAAAGCAGCATTATGGGATAGCTTGTTTCCTTATGATAATAGGTTGTGGTTGACACTTTTCATTCATGACAACTCCTGTTCCCTGGCCCTGTGAGTGAGAGTGTTACCTGCTGCTGAAAGAACGGGAGAGTCCTTGAGTGCCCTAACTCCTGTGGCCACTGTCACTCTTGACAGGGTATCACACTCTGGTCTGCCCTATTGCTTCACTTTGAATAACAGTTTCTTGTTACTTTTGAAAATATCTTAACAAGCTATAATAATGAAAGAGAAGATGACCAGTGGAACAGCTGACAGCTCAGAAATAATCTCATACATTGCAATCCCCTGAGTTTTGAAAAAGTTTCCGAGATTACACAATGAAAGAAGGACAATCTCGTCAGCTGCTGGTACTGAAAAAGCTGGATATTCAAATGTAGATAAAAGAGTGAAACTGATGCTTGTCTGATAGGGTCAACTCAAAATTGGTTAGAAACTTAAATGAGAAGCTTCAAACTTTTAGAAAACTCTAAATATTCTATGCTATAGGCTGAGCAAATGATTTTTCTAGATATAACATCAGAAATACAGGCAACAAAAATAGATGAACAGAATTTTATTGAAAGAAAAAACTTACACTTATCCAAAGATACAACCAACATAGAGAAGATGCTATAGAAATAGAGAAAAATATTTAAACTATATATCTGATAAGGATTGATATCCAAAGTATATAAGAAATTGAAACAACTCAAGAAGAATAAAGTACATATTCCAATTAAAAATGGATAAACCTAAACCTGCATAGTTGTGGCAAATGGACAGTGAAAAGAATACTCAAAAACAGGCAGAAATGCAAGTTAAAAAATCATGGTGCCATGACTGCACAGGTGCTCAAATGGGAACTATCAAGAAAGCAAACAAGGATGAGTCTTAATAATCTAGAGTAGTGTTCTTTACCTTGCATGCTGTTGATGGTCTTGAAACTTGCTATGCCCAATATAAAATTCAGTGTGGAAGTTTCTTCAACATTACAACTAGAACTATCCAATGATCTAGGAATCCTACTACTTTATAAATATTCACAGGAAATGAAACCAGAATATTGAAGACATAGATGTGCTCCAAAGTCTACTATTTTATTAAGTATCATAATCAAGACATGGAATCAAAGTTTCCATCAAAAGATAGATTTTAAAATTGTGGTGTGTATACACAATTGAATAGTACTTAGTTGTAAAAATAATAGAAATCCTTTAGTTAAAAATATAGATGAACACTGAGTTTATGTTAAATGAAAGAAGCCAAGCACAACAGGACAAATATCACAACATAATCACATTTATATGTGATGTCTTGAGAAATTGCTCTTACTGAAACAAAGCATAGAATGGCAGCTACCAAGGGCTAGAATAAGTAAAATTGGGAAAGAGAATGTTGGTGACAGGATTAAAAATAGATAGAAGAATGGAGAGATGGCAATGGTTAAGCACCAGCTGATCTTCCAGAAGACCCAGGTTGAATTCCTAGCACCCACATGGCAGCTCACAACCATCTCTAACTCCAGTCTCAGAAGATTGAAAACCCGCTTCTGGCCTCCAAGACCACTAGGTATGCAAGTAGTCCACAGACACACTGGCATGTTATAAAATAAATGAATAAATTATTAAAATTAGTATAAATGAAGCCCAAAGATACATTGTACCATACAGTGAGCACAATTAAAAACAATATATTATGAAATATACTCAAGGCAGAATTAAGCATTATCACCAAACACCACACACCACACACACACACACACACACACACACACACACAACGACAAAATCAGTAGTAGAAGTTATACATATATTAATTAGCTACATTATTACATAATATATTTCAGAGCAGTATGTTGCACATGATAAATATATAACATTTCATTTATAAGTTAAAAAATTAGACACAAAAATTTTATGTTATTTCCATGCTCTGAGGGGTGCACTTTCTTTCAGAGACAGACTAGTTGAAGAAAAGCTACTTGTCTGCACATTCTATGACTAATGAAGATGCTGAGACATTATGGTACAAAAGGATTGTCAGTAACACAGGCAAGAGGCAGATAAGAGAGAAAAACTAAAGAACTAGAGGCTGTTCCAATAAGACTTAATATTCTGTCACTCACATATCCAGTTCTATTCTCAAATGTCCATCTTGTCCACCCAGCCACTCCAGTTCCAATGGACTGAGCTCTTTCTTAAGGCTAACATATCCTTAAGGCTAATCATGTGCAAAATGTTGAGCAATTGGCACATGACTCACAAAATGCCTGAAGCATTGTGATTATAAGCTGTCAGTAGGAACATGGACTCCAGGTTCTGGCTATTATGAATAAAGCTGCTATGAACATGGTTGAGCAAATGTCCTTGTTGTGTAGTTGAGCATATTTTGGATATATGCCTAGGTATAGCTGGATCTTGAGGTAGCACTATTCCTAATTATCTGAGAAAGTGTCAGATTTATTTCCAAAGTGGTTGTACAAGTTTACATTTCCACCAGCAGTGGAGGAGGGTTCCCCTTTTTCACATCCTCCCCAATAGCATATGTTGTCACTTGAGTTTTGATCTTAGTCATTCTCATGGGTATAAGGTGAAATCTCAGGGTTGTTTTGGTTTACATTTCCCTAATTACTAAGGTCGTTGAACATTTCTTTAAGTGTTTCTCTGCCATTTTATATTCCTCTATTGAGAATTCTGTTTAGCTCTGTACCCCATTTTTTAATTGGATTACTTGATTTGTTGCTTTTTAACTTCTTGAGTTCTTTATATATTCTAGATATTAGCCCTCTGTCAGATATAGGGTTGGTGAAGATCATTTCCTAGTCTGTAGGCTCTCATTTTGTTCTGAGATGTCCCTCAAAGGAGGAATGGATGCAGAAATTGTGATACATTTACACAATGGAATACTATTCAGCAGTTAAAAACAAGGAAATCATGAAATTTGTAGGCAAGTGGTTGTAAACTAGAAAAGATCATCCTGAGTGAGGTATTCCAGAAACAGAAAGACATACATGGTATATACTCACTTATAAGTGGACATTAGAAATATAATACAGGATAAACATACTAAAATCTGTACACCTAAAGAAACTAAGCAAGAATGATGACTCTGGGTAAGATGCTCAATCCTCATTCAGAAAGGCAAATGGGATGGACATCAGAAGAGGGAGAAAACAGGGAACAGAACAGAAGCCTACCACAGAGGGCCTCTGAAAGACTCTACCCAGCAATGTATCAAAGCAGATGCTAAGACTCATAGCCAAACTTTGGGCAGAGTGTTGGAAACCTTATAGAGGAAGGGGGACATAGAAAGACCTGGAGAGGACAGGAACTCCACAAGGAGAGCAACAGAACCAAAAAATCTGGCACAGGGGTCTTTTCTGAGACTGATACTCCAACCAAGGACCATGCATGGAGATAACCTAGGACCCCTGCACAGATGTAGCCCATGGCAGCTCAGTGTCCAAGTGTGTACCCTAGTAAGGGGAACAGGGGCTATCTCTGACATGAACTCAGTGGCTGGCTCTTTGATCACCTCCCCCTGAGGAGGGAGCAGTCTTGCCAGGCCACAGAGAAAGACAATGCAGACAGTCCTGATGAGACCTAATAGGCTAGGATCAGATGAAAGGGGAGGAGGACCTCCCCTATTAGTGGACTCAGGGAGGGGCATGGGAGGAAAAGAGGGAGGTCGGGTGGGGTTGGGAGGGGGATGAGGGAGGGGCTACAGCTGGGATACAAAGTGAATAAATTGTAATATAAATAAGTAAATAAATAAGAACATGGACTCCTATGCTAACTACTTAGCAAAAAATAATAAAGCCCAGACGAGCCTTTTCTGCTTAATCAAAAAATAATAATAATTTTGCAGAGTTATGAAAAACTTTCAATGAAATACAATTATTACACCATCATTAATTTACTCAACAAGTTATTGGAATTACTGCTAATTAGAAGACACATTATATAAAAAATGTTTCATAAAGCCTAAATTTCATTTTGTCCAAAAGCTTATTAGAATTCAGACTTATAGACAAATGGCTTTAGCACTAAGCAGAAAACAGTGGGGGAAAGCATGTCAGACTTAACAGAAACATATACATGAGGATCAATATGTAAGATAAATTCATTTACACATATATATTAATACAAAATGTATATACAAAAATGTTATTTGAAAATCAATTTGAGGCGGTCAAATATCAACCTGTCGCCCCTCACCAAAGAAATTTCTCTTTGCAACAGACAGAGACCATTAAAGAAAACTGCAACTGATCAAAATGTGGACAGATTATGAGGCGAGGGTCCCAGCTGATATATCTGTAACGCATTTCTTATACCTCCGGGATCCTTGAGGAAGAAGGGGCAGGAGAGAAAAGGCCAGAAGAACGGGGAGTTTATCAGACATCTCAGAGAAGCTGCACCCACAAGGTTTCCTCAAAATGTCTGTCTAAACAACACCTGAATGACAACACCAACCTCAATGGACATGCTAAAATGGAAAATAGAAAGCTAGAGGCCTCAAACCTAAAGAAAGACCTACGGGCAACTGGGCCATTCTGAGAGTGCATAAAATAGTTCTCCACATGGAAGACCCCTCTAATTGATTATCCAGTACCAAGGATCAGCCCTGAAATCAAATACATACAGGTAACATTCTAAGGACCAAGTAAGTTTTATTTAAGTATATAGGAGTGTGTGAGTGTGTGTGCATATACGCATTAACAATTAAAGAAAAAGAGGTCATGAATTTGAGAGAGAAATAGGGAATGTGTGGGGAATGGAGTGAAGAAAGAAAAATGGGAAAGTGATATGCTTATATTACACTTTTAACGACAAATATCATCTTTTAAAAATTAACACATTTTTTAGGAAATCCATATTCACAATAGTTCCGCTTCCCTTATTTCAGTCCATTTTATTCATATGATAAAATGATGATCAGGAGAGTTTTTATGGCTCACATATTCCAGAGGAAGCTCTCCAGAAGATAAATGCCTGTTCCAGACCTACACAGAGTTTCACAAGGCAGATCCATCTCAGCATTCTGAGGGCTGTTCATCGTGAGGACACCATTGACTTTCTAACTCAGTATGGAACCACTTGGGAGATGTCTAATTCTGAAGAAAGTTCTAGAACACACAGATTGTGTTTTCTGCTTTGCTCGCCTCAAAACATCCATCGTGCTTTCAAGTTTTGCTTTGGAGTTGTGCTATCTATCCTATCTTTTACCATTTTTAGAGTGGCGTACACACGGCCCAAACCACTTCCTGTTCGTAAACCGCACATAAAATCTATGACAAAATAGAGCTATTTGCCATCCTTGGCAGTGGAAGGTCTGTGATATCTTTTCATCTTAGAGGACAAAGAAGATACAGTGAAAGGTACAGCGACCTGACCTGCGATGTCTAGAGTCGGTGTGCTTAAATGCCTTCTTGATGGGGAGGCCCGGCAGCCTTCCTGAAATACTGTCAGACACGGTTTTCCCTCGTGGGTATAATTCCTGAGGCACAAAAGATGCTATAACCTTTCTGGCCATCTACGAGGTTCCGCAGAGAGGCCTACCAACCTACACTGATGACTGAGAAGAAATGAAAATGACCATGACTGAGCTAGCTGAGGGCAGAGCGGGGCAACCCGTGCCTCACATGACAGCAGAGCTCCGTGATTCTTTAAATGTAGACTGAGGGTCTGACTGAAGAGCCAGCTTTCTCTGCAGCCTCAGAAACATGGCATTAGTGAAATGTCAGCTTGCGTTAAGATCACCAGTGGCCTTTGCTGCTCACATTCTTCCATGTTTCTGCACAAAGATAGGGAAACACAGCCATGCCTCTGCTCTGGAGATCGATCTGCCTTCATGTCTGATATTACCTTACATCGCCGGGGCCAGGTGGGTGCGAGAGCAGGGGGCAGGGAGAGCATGTTTACTCGCTGAACCTTGAGTGCAGCTGTAGCAAGTGGCCGGGCAGCTTTGGATCACTGAACTGACTGCAGTGGGGAGCCCTCTTTTAGGGTCTGCAGTGATAAGAACAGATCTCTGAGGAGTTGAATATCTGCGTGATCTAAACTCAGGGCAGCCAGGCTGAAGAGGATGTGTGCTCTAACCTGTTTGCACTGAATACTCTCCATAAATAATTTACAGCCCAGGCTGCTCGCTATTATTACAAAAATACCGGATTGCATTTTGACACATGCAGCCAGCTTGTAAGTCAATAGACATAGTTTCACCCAGTGTGTGCAGACTTGGCTGAAGTCACCCATCCAAGTGTGTTTTCCAATAACGTAATTTAACACTCTCAAACCAGGGTGGGAAGAGCTTTCTCAGAAGCCACAAGACAATAGATTGTTCTTCCAGCTTGTCTTTTATTTTTCCTAATAAATGGGCTTATGGTTTTCTCCTACTTGGCATTAACATCCTTATGAATACAAGGTCATTTGCACCTAATTGTAAATTAAATTATTTGGATGTGAAAAATATTATTTTGTTCCCCTTATTTAAACTATGACTTCCATGGTGACACCTGATGTTTTTTTTCTGAGGTACACTTGAAGCAGAACGCATTTCGCTATGGTAAATTTAAACTCTTCTCCCTTTTACTTCCAAATAATATTACAGAATTTACCAGGTATTCCATTTTCCCACAGATAATGGTAATTGCCCCATGAAGACTAAACCTGTGACTTTTAAGATTGTTTTCATACATGGGAAAAACAGCTTGTACTTTCTGTAGTCTCAGAAATATATGACAAAGCATCCTTATAAACACGCAAAAAAGAACCACATTAATACTGCCCGAGATAGCTGATAAAGTTACTTCATTCCTTCTGTTTTTTCTCTCTTAAATGAAGGCATTAAAAAAATTACTCAGATGCTACAATGTCTCTATGAACAATCAATAACAGAGCTTCAGTGTCTCCCTCATTTTTTTTTTGATAGAGCACATTTACATGCAATGGGGGATTGCATGTATATTTAATAAGAAACTCCGTTATATGGACACATGGCAGGAAAAGTAGGTGTCGGTGCTGGATGTCATAATGCCAAAATAAGAGATGAATCTAAAAGTTACCTGCTGCAAATTTAAAAGGAGAATTCTGGTTGGAGAACAAATGAGGTGAGAAAAGATGGTTCCAGGTGAGGGTGGGATTGAAATGTTTCTGTGTAAACGAAGAACGTTTTTGATAGTAAGCTGTTAGTAGCACTCAATATTTTCTCAATAGAAATAAATGCTTTACAAGGTGAGGGGAATGCTTACAGCATGGAAAAAGGATCCTTGGCAACGGGCAGAATTTTCCATCACGCTGATTTTCTATATTGACTCACATGTACATTAACAGTCCTTGTGAGAGCTAATCTCGGTTGTTAGCTACATATAGAACCATCTAAACACAAGCTGCTGAGCGCTCTTGTGAGGGATTTTCTGGATCAGACTAGCTGAAGCAGGTCCACCCACCCTAAATCTCGGCTGCAGCTTCTGGTGACAACCCATTAAAAAAAAGACATGAAAGAAGGAATCTTTGCTCTTTGCCTGCTTGCCCTCACTCTTGCTGGCATGTTCATCTATCTGTTGTTAATGAATTCCTTAACCAATATTAGAACTTCTTTGGGTTTCCAACATAGACGAGAAGACCAGTAGCAATCCACAAATCCTTTAGGCCTGCAGACTTGGAGAACTTAGACTCCCAGCCTTGCGGGCTAAAGGATTACTATGTTCTGAGACAGCCAGTGTTGGACTACCAGACTGCACTCTGGAAGCCAACTTAATAAATTCCCTTTTAATGTGTATTCAATCTATCAATGCTATTCTTTTACTGAGCCTTTCCTGATACATGTGTTTTGCTTAATAGAGGATCATTCAACAACCAGGATATTGGGGTTTAGTCTGAAAACGTATCCACAGTTTCCCCAAGAAGTAATTTTGAACTACATAATACTATGAGTTACTTTTTCTAAAGGAATAATGAGTGTTTTCTAGGCTGGCCTCAATCTCACCGCTCTCCTTTGTCAGCCTCCCAGATGCTGGGGTTACAGTCATAGAAGTCCTCATTCAGCAGTAAATTACCTTAAGTTAGCCAGTAGGTCTGAATGACTACTACTTAGTAGCCACTTTCAAAGATTGACCAAAAAACAAATACCCAAGCACCCTTCACTGGCACCTCCACAATGAACGAATGTGTAATGGAGACATGGGAAAGACAGAGTATACAGAGAGATTGAAGAGAAAGCAAAGCTGAGGGATCCGTACACTGTGGAGAAAGGTGGGACTGGAGACTTGAGTGTAGTGAGAAACAGGCAGATATAAGAAGGCCATGGTGAAGTACTGGCCTGGGCTGCCTCCAAGGGCCGTGTCTCAGTCCAAGGTACTGCTGCAGCTGGGGCCTGTGTTATTGTCTGTAGCCTGAGCAACCACCAAAGGCCAAGTGGATGTCTAAGGTCTGGCCTGCCACCAGAGACCATGTGGGTATCTGGGGGAAATGCTGCCATGGGGGAACATGCTGACCTGATTGGCTCGTGCTGCCCCTGAGGCCACAGAGACTTCTAGGCTCAGGCTACTACTGAGGCCATGTACTCGATCTGTAGTCCTATGGCAGCTGGGGTCTGTGTTGATGTACCAGGCCTGTGTTATCCCCAAAGGTCATGCCAATGTCCATGACTACCATCTGAGGCAAAGGCTGCATTGGAACCACTGCTTGATGGCCACCACACTCAAGAGATCTGGCAGTGCCCCTTGCCTGGGTATCACGGTAGATCTGATCCTGATGGTAGGGAAGTAGTGAAGTGAGTTAACCTGGAAGGCATGAATGTGGGAGAGATGGTCCAGGTCCAGACCCAGGCCCACTCCAGCATCTACCCTATTTATGGTCTGCTGGAGCAGGTGAAAGGGCTCATCCTGCAGATCCAAAGCTGAAAGAGTTCCATGACCCAGGGCAACAACAGGACATCCAAGAGGAGCCCCTGTGAGAACCCAGTACTGACAGTGTAGCAGAAACCTGACACCTTGAAATAGACCAATGACTCACTGCACTGAACATTTGCAAGTAAAGATATGTGGACAAAAGTGTATTCTCTGGGACACACTGTGACACACTACAGCTTCCACAGATAAGAGTTTTTAAATTCTCTCTTATTTTCTTTTCTTTTGCGGGGGCAGTTGCGGGGGTAGAGGGTGTATATGAAGGGACAGGGAGATGAACAGGATTGGAGTGCATTAAGTGACAAGCAGGTAAGGCTAGAGACCTACTTGGAATTGCTTTTAATAAGGTAGTATTATTTCCATGTGTGTATATGTCTCTGCTTCCACCCTACCATATGGCTACCTTCCGTCTTGCATTGCTCCTTACTCTTTAATCCCTCCCCACGAGGTCTATAAACCAAGCTGCTTGCCTGCTCTCTGTTTGCCCTTCCTTATGTTTGTCTCCTGGGAAGGTACTGCTTCCCAGCCTACCCATCGGCCTTCCATGCTTGCTTCCTGCATTGGAACTCAGAGGCTGCCTTCAATCCTACCTTGACTTCTGCTAAAATGCCAGGTTCTCACAATAAAAACATCTCTCTTATTATAGTTATTTATAAATAGGGTGGTTTCAGGGTAAGTCAGTCTTCATAGATGGCCTCAGAACTTCTTAGAGCCCATGCCTGGATCAGCCTGAACTACACAGAGTCTCTGGATCCCGTCGGTGTCTAACAGTCCTCTGCTCAAACTTTCTCCTCCATTTCAGGCAAGAACAACTGTAGCTATGATCAGAAAGGCTTCTGTCTACTGCGAATGCTATGAGATTTAAAACATAAATCTCAGAACATTCTTGCAGATAATACACATTGTGATTGAAAAATGGAGTTTAATTTGGTACATTTTTTATCTTCTTTTTTAAACTTTTATTAATTACACTTTATTCACTTTGTATCCCCCCATAAGCCCCTCCTCCTTCCCTCCCGATTCCACCCTCCCTTCCCCTTCTTCATGCATGCCCATCCCCAAGTCCACTGATAGGGGAGGTCCTCCTGTCCTTCCTTCCGATCTTAGTCTATCAGATCTTATCAGGAGTGGCTGCATTGTCATCTTCTGCAGCCTGGTAAGACTGCTCCCCCCTCAGGGAGAGGTGATCAAGAGCAGGCCAATCAGATTATGTCAGAGGCAGTCCCTCTTCCCATTACTATGTAACCCACTCGGACACTAAACTGTAAACTTGGTACATTTGAGAATACAAGGCTCCACAGAATAGTAATTTGAAAGGGAAAAACCAGAATCACTTGCTTTGCCCATTCGCTAGAATAGGGATTTCAGAGTTAACAGCAGACTATGGATTTTCAACCAGAAATAGTGTTACGTAGAATGAAAAATGGTGCTAGCTGCAGTCATAACGTAATCCCATTGGTTTTCTTTACAGCATTTAAACTATCTTTCATTCTAATGAGTCTCAGTAAACACAGAGGTTTTAATATGGATAAAGACTTGCGCTAGGTCAATATACAAAAATATGCTGACTGTGAACTATATCACACAAATACAAATGTATCATATCCTATTTTAAAAGTTACCTTGAGGAGAAGATGAGTCACGATCCCCACCCGTTGCTTTGTTGTCAGCCCTTCCATTTTCTTTATAATCAAAACCACAAACAAGACAGAAGACGGCTCGTAACACAGGCTCTGCTTCTGCCTCCAGAAGTCTCCCCTTCCTTTGCAGCCCCTCCACTTTGAAGGATGCAGAAGGCATTGAGATGTTCTGTAGGGTTTCAGTAGAGCGTTTTGTTAGGTCTTCTACATTCCACCCTCAAAATCATGGCATATCCAGGCTAGCAAAGGAGAGAAGGTACAAATCACCACGTTCCGAAAGTGGAGGTTCTGTGTCCCCAGACACGGTGCAAACTCTTTGAGGGCCTATGCTTGAACTTCAAATGTTAAATGGGTATTTAGTGAATGACTGTCTCGGCAGAGGGAAAGCAAGTGCCATGGCTGTTGTGGGTACTAAAGAGTCACACTGGCTACCTAGAAAAGGGCTCTTATGTTCCTCATATATTAAATTTAATCCATTTCCATTCACAATCATGACATTTTATCTCTCCTTTTTCTTTTTTTTAAATATTATTTTTCTTTTTAGTAACATTTTGTTAGCTCTGTGTCCCAGCTGTATCCCGCTCCCTCATTCCCTCCCCAACCCCACACTCCCTCCCTGGTTTCCTCCCTGCCCCTTTCCAAGTCCACTGATAGGGGAGGACCTCCTCCCCTTTCATTTGACCCTGTTTTATCAGGTATCTTCAGGGCTGGCTGCAAAGTCCTCCTCTGTGGCCTAACAGGACTGCTCCTCCCCTGGAGGGGGTGGTGTCAAAGAGCCTGCCCTTGAGATCCTGTTAGAAATAGTCCTTGTTCCCCTTACTTTGGAAAACTACTTGATTACTGAGCTACCACGGGCCACATCTGAGCAGAGGTTCTAGGTTATATCCATAGATGGTCCTTGGTTGAGTGTCAGTCTCAGAAAAGACCCTGTGCCCGGATATATTTGGTCCTTGTAGAGCTCCTATCCTTTTTCAAAAAATGAAATTCAGGTGACATAGGGTTAGAAATGAGAATTATTGTTCTCAAAGGGTCCTTACCTCAGAACTGCATGTTCTGTTCACATTTGCAATTCACCAGTGAATCAGCAGTATTTTCTGCCTAACAAATGCTGTGTGAACGACAGCAGCAAGGATGTACTCTGAAGAATGAACTGGATTTTGCTGGAATGTTTATTAAGCCATTACTACATCTTTCTTTTCAACATTGGAGGACTTGAAGAAAATAGGTTTCTCCTATCTGTGAGTAGTAGTCCTCTGTTACCCCCATTTGTACACCTGATTAACTGGATCTCATTCCTCTCAACAACAGAGGCACTGTGGTTTTTATACTAATCCCTAGTACATATAACAATTGACTTGTGACAAAGTCAACAAACACGTGATCCGCCAGACACCACTGCCTCAGTTACTGAATGTTTGTGTTCCATTTTTCATCTTTGTTCTATTTTCACTTTTCTTTTCATCTGCAGTTTCACTTTTCAAACTCAACAGGAGAGGAGGTAATAGCATTCTAAACTAGAGACAAAGCCTTTCATGTTCTCCTGTCTCTGTGGATGGCACAAAAGGACTGTTTTCACAGGATGAAGCCTGCACTTAATTGCTGCCAAATTCAGAACCACAAACATGGCCTGGATCATCCAAAGGCATGTGTGATGGATCGCTACTCCAGCCATCTACTCAGCCATCCATCTCTGCAGGAAAACGATGGTGATAGCAGGAGATGGGGGGGGGGGGAGGCGCTGACCTCAGCAGAAATGGCCACAAGAGTCAGATGTAAAGGCAGCCAAGGAAGGGAATTGGTCTTTAATCTGCTCTTTGAAGCTTGATGTAAATGGGGGGAATTGCAGTCGTTTTGGGTCCAGACACTGCAGATCGTTCAGTGCAAAGAAAATAGCATATCTCTAGGGGATAGGCAGCCACAAAAGTTTAGTAGAACTTGTAGGTCAAGACTATTGATCATCCAACTTTCCTCAAATTCTGAAAGATGGAAACACACACCAAGGCAAACTGTGCACACATCAATCCATCAGAGGCATGTGTCTATTTTATGGATTGGAACATTGTTATTGGAAAAGCTTCCTCTAGGTCCACAGCAAGGTCAATGAAAGTGGCCTGGTTCTTGTCCCCAAAAAACATGCAACATCCTGATAACATTTGCTACCCAAATATAGAAGAAACTTGGGCTCAGGACTCTTATGTGATTGGCATATGTCAAAATTTAATTGTATGATGAATGAGCTTGATTGTATTAAGCAAACAAAACCTTATAATGCTACTTGTACCAGTAATTAGTAAAAACATTATCAACGTTTCACACTTTATTTTGTTGGAGTAGGTTTAATAATGCCTCCCAAAATATATGTTCACATAAAACATAGGACGGTATGCTAATTTGAAGAGGCATCTTTACAGATACACTTCATGTAAGCATTTCAAGTGGAAAGCACCCTGGCGTAGGATAGTCCCTACATCCACTGATGGGTGTTTTTGAATGAAGACAGAGACCTAAGAGAGGAAACAATGTGAAGACGGGATAACATGTCTGCAAGGCAAGGCACACTGAAAACCGGCGGCAGCCACGAGAAATGAAGAGAAAGCACAGCTCAGCTTCCTCCAGCACTTCTTGGCGAGTCCAACACACCTGCCACCTAATGCCCTGGCTTCTGATCTCTAGAACTATAAATAACAATATATTTCTGTTCTTGAAGACAGTCTACAGCAAATTGTGTGGCATCACGATGTTACTATATTTTACAGTAGTCATTTCAGCCCAAATCAAGATCTAAGACCCCTACCAAGATCTAAGCTTCAGACTCTTAGAATGCCTACCATCATACTCCCACTTAGTTATTATATTGTTCAGGGATCTCCAGAGAAAGGACAACAGAAGATGTGTAAATGTGTGTGAGTGTGTGTGTGCATGCTTGTGTTTGTGTGTGTGCACAACTGTGTGTGATTTATTTGAAAGCACTGTGTCACATGATTATGGGCAGTAGCAGAGCTAAAATCAGTAGGGCAAGCTCGCTGGCTGGAGGCTTAGATTGATTGATATGAGATTTACTGTTGCAGTCCTGAGTCTGAATGCTTGGATCTCAGGCAGGACTTCTGTGTTGCAGTTTGGAATCTGAATCCCATCCTGCAGAAATCTGGAGTCTATTGATAATGAAAGAAAGCAACATTAAAAAACCTTTACAGTGAAATCTAGATTGCTGTTCAACTAAATAACTGACCACCATAGCCTAATCAAGTTGATAAGTAAAATTAATCATCACAGAAGAAAAAACAATAGCTCTACCACAGTATTTCATATAATTTGTTGTTCAGAGTGGAAAATGTTGAAGCCATTATATTTACTTCTTCAACAACAACCACAACAATATACACCCTCAAAGCATTTCCACTAAAATCAGAAACAAGACAAAGCTATCCACTCTCTCCAGTTCTATGCAATATAATGCTTGAGGTCTTAGGTAGGAGGATAAAAGAAGGAAGTAAAAGATGCACAATTAAAAAAAAAGTCAAAGTAGAGATTGCCAATAATATGATTTGAAATGTAAGAGGCACTAATAATTGAACCAAAAACCTCTTAGAGCTGCTAATAATGTTCAACGAAGTGGCAGGATGTGACGTGAACACACACGTGTGTACATGCACACAACACACAAAATAAATGGCAGCCTTCCTAATATCAATAACAAACATAATAAAAAGTCAGCCAGGGAAACAATCATTCAGCACACACACATGCACACAAGACCTCTGCAATGAAAATTTAAGGCACTGAAGAAAGAAACTGAGGAAAAAACTAGAAGATAGAAAGACATCCTATTCTTATATATTAGAAGAATTAATCTGGTGAAATGGTCCAACGTAATTCCAATGAATATTCCAAGGGAATTCTTTACAAACATAGAAAACCCAATCCAAAAACTTATTAAGGGTATAAAAGATATTGAAGCAATCGTGAGCGAAAGGGATGCTGTGGAACGTATCACTATACCTGATTTCAAACTATATTACAGAGCCATAGTAATAAAAACAAGATGACCTGGTGTAGAAGTATATGCCTTAAAAAGTGGGGTGAAATGGAGGAACCAGATATATGACCACACAAGAGTCACCTTATTTTTTAGAAAGATGCCAAAAATATACATTGGCACAGAAACCGCATCTTGAGGAAATGGTGCTAGAAAAACTGTATTTAAACTTTAGAAAAAAATGAAAACAAATCCCTATCTCCTGCCCTTCACAAAACTCAGTTCCAATGGATCAAGGACTTCAGTGTAAGACCCTATAGTCTATAGGTGCTGAGCAAAAAAGCTGGAGATACTTCAAACACAACTAAAAAAGAAAATAACAATAAAAAAATAGCTGAATAAGGCCCCAGTGGCACAGGAAGCAAGGCCAGGGATCAACAAATGAGATCTCATGAATCTAAAAAGCTTCTGTACCACAAAGGACACTTTGAAGTGGGTGAATAGGCAGCCCACAGAATGAAAAAAAAAAAAAAAACTTTGTCAGCTACCTATTTGATGGACAGTTAGTATCTGGAATACAAAAAGAACCTAGAAAGCTAAAAATTGAGGGGGGTGGGGATAGAAGGACATGGAGGAGACAGGAGCACCACAAGGAGACCAAAAAAAGCTAAAAATTCTGAGCCCAGGGAGTCCTTCACCAGCCAAAGAGCATACATGGAAAGGATTAGACCCCTTGCTCAGAGGTAGCTTATAGGCAGCTCAGTCTCCATGTGTTTCTCTGAGTGAGGGGAGCAGGCTCTGCTTCTGTCATGAACTCGGTTTCCTGCTCTTTGACCACCTACCCCTGGAAATGTGGCCTCACCAGGCACAGAGGAAGAGAATCCAGGGAGTCCTGATAAGAATTGACAAGTTATGGGCAGATGGCAAAGGAGGAGAACTCTCCTATCAGTCAGTGAACTAGGGAAAGGGATATGGGGGAAGGGGAGGGAGGAAATAACAGAGGGGCCTTCAGTTGGGATCTATAATAAATACATTGTGGAAAAAAAAGAAAGAAAATAAACAGAGGAGGGCTGGATGGGGGAAGGAATTGCAGGGATGGGTGGGATGCTGGAAAAGAGGAGAGGGGTGACTTGAAAGAACAATTCTCAATTTCATATGGAAAAACAAAACAAAACAAAACAAACAAACAAAAAACAGAATTGCTGAAACAATCCTGTACAATAACAGATCTTCTGGAGATATCTCCATTCCTGATCTCAAGCTGTACTATAGAGCAACAGTCATAAAAGCTGCAAGGTGCTGGCATAGAAACAGAATGGTGGATCAATGCAATCGAACAGAAGACTTAGAAATAAACCCACACACCTATGGATACTTGATTTTTGAAAAAGAAACCAAAACAATAAAATGGAAAAAAGAGCATCTTCAACAAATGGTGCTGGCCTAACTGGATGTCTATATGTAGAAAAATGCAAATAGATCCATACTTATCACCCTGCACAAAACTAAAGTCTAAGTGGATCAAAGAGCTCAACATAAAACCAGACACACTAAACCTCTTAGAAGAAAAAGTTGGGAGGAGCCTTGAGTTCATTGGCACAGGAGACAACTTCCTGAACAGAACACCAACAGCACAGGCTCTAAAATCAACAATCAACAAATGGGACCTCATGAAACTGAAAAGCTTCTGTAAAGCAAAAGACACTGTCGTCAGAACAAAACATCAGCTTACACAGATTGGAAAAGGATCTTCACCAACCCTATATCGGACAGAGGGCTAATATTCAGACTATATAAAGAACTTAAGAAGTTAAACACCAACAAACCAAATAATCCAATTAGTAAATGGGGTAAGGAACTAAACAGGGAATTCTCAATAGAGAACTATTGAATGGCAGAGAAATGTTCACTGTCCTTAGTTATCAGAGAAATGCAAATCAAAACGACCCTGAGATTTCACCTGACACCCATCAGAATGACTAAGATCAAAAACTCAGGTGAGAACACATGCTGGAGAGGATGTGGAGAAAGGCGAACCCTCCTCCACTGCTGGTGGGAATGTAAACTTGTACAACCACTTTGGAAATCAATTTGGTGCTTTCTCAGAAAATTGGGAATAGTGCTACCTCAAGATCCAGCTAAACCACTCCTAGGCATATATCCAGAATATGCTCAACTATACAGCAAAGATATTTGCTCAACCATATTTGTAGCAGCTCTATTCATAATAGTTGGAAGATGAAAATAACCTAGATGCCCCTCAACTGAGGAATGGATACTGATATTGTAGTACATTTACACAATGGAATATTACTCAGCTATTAAAAACAAGGAAATCATAAAATTTGAAGGCAAATGGTGGAAACTAGAAAAGATCATCCTGAGCATAAAGACACACATGATACATAGTCACTTATAAGTGGATATAAGACATATAATATAGGCTAATCATACTAAAATCTATACTCCTAAAGAAGCTTAACAACTAGGAAGACTGTAGGGAAGATGTTTAATCCTCCTTCAGAAGGACAAATGCGATAGATATTGGAAGAAGGAGAAGACAGGGAACAGGACAGGAGCCTACCACAGAGGACCTCTAAAAGTCTCTACTGATCAAGGTTTTGAAGCAGAGGCTGAGACTCGTAGCCAAACTTTAGGCAGAGTGCAGGGAATCTTATGAAAGAAGAGGGAGATGAAAGACCTGGAGGGGACAGGAGCTCCAAAAGGAGACCAACAGAGCCAAAAAGACTGAGCTCTGGGGGCCCTGCAGAGACTGACACCCCAAGCAAGGACCATGCATGGAGAGGACCTAAAACCCCTGCTCAGATGTAGCCCATAGACTAAGTCTCCAAGTGGGTTCCCTGTTAAGGGGAGCAGGGGTTTTCTTTGGCATGAACTCAGTGACAGGCTCTCTGATCACCTCCCCTGGAGGGTACAGCCTTGCCAGGCCCCAGAGGAAGACAATGCAACCAGTCCTGATGAGACATGATACCCTAGGGGGTCAAACAGAAGGGGAGGAAGACTGCCCCTAGCAGTGGACTAGGGGAAGGGCATAGGGAGAGAAGAGGGAGGGCAACACAGCCGGGGTACAAACTGAATAAATTGTAATAAATGATAACAATCAAAGAGAAAAATCAACTAAATAAATACATAGAGGTCTTATTTTACCTTTAAAAAAAGAGGAGGGGGCAGCAATCAGGATGTAAAGTGAATAAATAAATAGATTTAAAACAATATAAAAGCACCAACAGCAGGGTTGGAGAGATGGCTCAGCCATTAAAAGCTAGGCTCACAACCAAAGAAGAATCAATGGCCTTATTATAAATACAACTTTCTTGGGCTTTTTTAAAGTAGCTAGAACATAGGCACTTCATCCTGGACACAGCAAATGGTTTAGCAGACTTGGCTTCAGTTCTTTGATCCATAGCTTGATACCATCCTTCATAGTTCATGAACAGTCTGTGCTTCACAAATTTTTTTCTGTAAAATTCAGTTTAAATACCTGCTTCATGGTAATGTTTCAAATGACATGGGCATGGAGCTAAAGTTTACAAATAAATGTTTACTTTCTAGTTTCAAAAAAAAAAAAAAGAAAAGAAAAACCACAGCTCAATTAAAAACTGGCTATTGAACTGAACAGAAAATTCTCAGAAAAAAAAATATACATGGCTAGAAAAAAATGTTTTAAAGTGTTCAACATCTTTACACGGCAGCGAAAAGAAAGTTAAAATGCTTTTAAAATTCCATCTCACTCCAGTCAGAATGGGGCCATCCATCGGCAGTACAATCTGTGCTGGTGAGGACGGGACAACTGAGAACCCTTACAGCTTTGGTGGCCTGGAAACTCGTATAATCAGTTTGAAGGTTTCTTGAAATCTTGAACTGTAACTGTCACATGGTGCAGCCATCCCCTCCTGGGCATATACCCAACAGATGTTATCCCCTACCTCAGACAAACTTCCACAGCCATGTTCACTGCGGTGCCACGCTCTGAAATTCTGGGTTGACTTGTTTGTTAACTGGATGTATAATTTTTGACTTGGGATGGTGACAAGGTGGAGTGACATCATTTCCCTGGCAAGAGGCGGAGATCAGAGGAGCAACCCCTCTCAGGCAACCATTTTCATCAAATCCCACCTCCCATCGCCGCCACAGAACCTGGTGTCCCCTGGGGCTCATCGGCAAGTCGTCGGATTTCCTTGCTGTTTGCTGTTCTCACAGAATACTCAGACATCTGTCTCTCAGGACATTAATCGTGGATATTTAAAAACACTTTTTTCTCTGATCCTTGCATTCACTCTGTGTTTTTTGCTTCTTTGGTTCTGGGGTATGTGCATGCGTGCATGCGTGCGTGCGTGTGCATGAGTGTGCGTGAGTGTGTGTGAGTATGTATGTATGTATGTGTGGAAGACAGAGGTCAGCAATGGCTATCTTCCTCAACTGCTTTCCACTTTGTTCTGTGAGACAAAGTCTTTGTGCTGAACCTAGACTTCACCAGTTCAGCTAAACTGACTGGCCAGCACGCCCCTCATAACCTCTCGCCTGTGCCTCTCCAGTGCTGGGATTAAAAGTTCAGGACACAGTGGCTGGATTTTATGTGTGTGCTGGGGTTCTGAACTCAAGTCCTCACTCTTTCCTGATGAGTTCTTTACTAATGATGTCTCTCCCCAACCTGCTTTTGCCTTATTTTTACTTTTCAAAACTTTTAAAATTTTCTTTCTTGATTCTCATCTCTGCTCATGTTCTCTGTCCTTGTGGTTACAAATGTTCATACGATACTATACTCCTATACTAGATCTGTTGTGCAAAGGAAAAGAAATCTGATAGTCTGGAAAAAACATCCTTTTCTTGCCATTGACCCTTTTTGTATATTCATGAAACAATGAGATGCTACCTGGTTCAACGTCCAGATCCTGAGTTTGAGGTTAAGTAAACCTGTTTTAAATTCTAGCTCTGTAATTGTGTGAGTATGTGATTTCCTTCCTGTCACTCAACTGCCCTGACAAATCTAGCAGAGTTGTCTAAAAGAGCATTGACTGAAAAGCATTCACTGAATTGGGTAATTAGAAGGCCATTGGTGACCTTCACTGGGATTGTTTCCATAGAGTGAGGAGGGCAGAAGCCAGGCGTCGCTGGGACTCATTCATTAATTATGTTTCTGCTGCTGTAGTGCACAGGCGTGCCTCCTCCCGCGGCTCCTAGCAGAGCTGTGCGTTACCTGAACCTCTCGGTCTCTGCTTATTT
The DNA here is from genome assembly GCF_907164565.1 of Psammomys obesus. Taxonomy (NCBI): domain Eukaryota; kingdom Metazoa; phylum Chordata; class Mammalia; order Rodentia; family Muridae; genus Psammomys; species Psammomys obesus. Next base: position 41,907,906 of record NW_026591086.1, read on the forward strand.
TGCCAGATGCTTTAGTATTTCAGTGTGCTGCCAGGTTGCACGCATGCTTTTCCTTCAAGACTCATATAAGCCAGCTGTTGCAACAAGCGTCAAATGCTCCACGAAAACTGGCAGGAGCCCTCGGGGCTCTGAGGGGACCAGGTACAACAAGCAGAGCAAGAAGATTGCTCAGGAAAGGCAATGTGGGAGGGAAGGCCTGAGCTAGGAGCCAGTCCCCATGGGCAAGGGTGGAGACCCTCTTGACAAGATTATTGACCAAAAAAAAAAAAAAAAAAAAAAAAAAGTAGGGGTTGGTAATCTTGGAGGGAAAAAAATAAATGACAGCAAGGAAAAAGAGAAGGGAAAAGCCATTCTCAGTCTTCCCTGCCTGGCCCTCAGTATGTTGCCATTTCCACGGTAATTAGCATGGATTTTCCAACATAACTCTTGCCCAAAGCAGCATGTCATGATGGAAGGCAGAGATGAATTGCTTGCAGCTCTTCCTGGGCAAGATCTGCCTTGACCTTCACAGAAGAGCATCCTATTAGGTTGTCTTCTGGAAGGCTCAGATGGCCATTTGATGAGAGCCTGTAAGACGCTAAGTTCTACTCCATGCTTGGTTACCTCAGACATCCAGGACTGTTCTGCTTGTTCATTTGGTGGTTTTACTACACAATCCATCTTCATAAACTATTGCCCACCTGGACATGTCGGTGGAGAACTAGTTGAAACAAAATGTCATTGTTTATTCTGCTCAGCAACAAATTTAAAATTCTCTAGACTGGGGAATAGTAAAATGAGAAGCTGAAAAAAAAATACTTTTTAGTACAGAGATTCAATGCCAATTTTGGGATCTCTGTACCTGAGGAATAATTCTTATGAATCCTTTATTTTCTCTACAAAAAAAAAAAAAAAAATATAT
>NW_026591086.1:41908906-41924366 GCF_907164565.1 Psammomys obesus
ATATATATATATATATATATATATATATATATATATCAAGGATTCATGTATGAATTGATCTAACTGAAGTTTATTCTAATACACTTTAAAAAAACATAATATTGCTTACAAAATTCTCCTAGAAAGTCCTCATCTTACTCATCAGTCAGCATTTTATTATATTATCATCCTTAATTGATTGACGTTTAATCACAGTCTTTGTAGTTTACTATCCCTTGTCTCATAAGAGGCAATTTTCTCTTTACTGTAGTTTAACAGCTGATGAAAAAGATTTAAGGAAACCTATAAACTTAAGATTGGTTAATGGTCCCTTATAAAAGAATATTATACTTCCAGGATCCATTGCACAGATGTGATACTCAATTGTAGAAATGTGCATGGGGTTTATTAAATTACAGCACAAATCTTCAGTCTTCTGAGTTATTGTCCATGTTGGGATTGTTAGGCAAATGGGGAGACACATTATTGCTTCCAGTTGTTCGCATTACTGCGGTGCGATGCGGTTGGAGACAGCTGGCACATCGCTGTAGGCAAGCACAGAGCTTCAGCAGCTGCCGAGAACTGGGCCCAAGCGAAGGGCCAGCTCCGCTGAGTCAGTGCTGGCCACCTCCTCAAAGGTTTCCAGAGCATGGGAGATAAATGAAGCAAGCAGGCTGTCAGAGAGTGCGGGCACGGGGGAAGAGAAAAAAAGCTGTCAGGCCTGGGGAGGCGGTGGGGTTAGCTTTGATGCCCCTTGTCCAAGTGGCCTTTCTTCTCGGGTGCCTTGCCTACCTGCGCAGGACTAATGATTTAAAAACAGCCCTTAGACTTTGTTTGGTTGTGTGGTTTTGGTTTTGAGACGGGATCTCATTCTGTAGCTCCGTTTGGGTAGAACTCACCATGTAGCCCAAGTCACCTTGGAACTCACAGAAAGTCCTCCTGCTAAGCTCATGAGCCACCACACCCTGCCTTCCCATTGGCCTTTCTGCGGAAAGCCCTTCAGCTGACTTTGTTGCTGTTTTGTACTCAATGTTAAACAGTTGCTGTTGTGTTTTCCTTTGCTTTGGGTTTAGCACTGTAGTAACACCATATCTGAAAGTAGGGAAGATAGCAGGCAAGTGGAAATGCCTTTGACTTTGGTGTCTGAACAAGAACAAACGGCACTGGGTGAAATCTCCCCACTGAGAAATCTCCCCCACTAGAGCTCCGTTTTTCTCATTTGCAGATGAGCCTTCTCATTAGCTATGTACCCTACCAGGGCAAGATGCAAGGGCCTAGCATGCTGCCTGGGATTTTGCATGTCAACAGTGGCCACCAGCTCTTTCACTATTGTAGGCACGACTATTTTATCTTTGTGTGTGTGTGTGTGTGTGTGTGTGTGTGTGTGTGTGTGTGTGTGTGCGCGCGCGCGCCCGCGTGCGCGCGCCTGTGGTACCCATAAGCAGGAGCTTGCTCATGCGTGTGAATGAAGGAATGCACATCTGGAGGCCAGAGGTCAGCTCTGTCTTCAACAGTCAGTCTCTACCTTACTTCTGAGATGACTTCTCATTGAACTTGGATCTACTAATTCATTTGACTGCCTGGCTAGCAAACCCCGGGAAACCGCTTTCCAAACTTCTCAGTGTTGGAGTGCAGACGTGTGCACCACATCCAGCTGTTGTGTGGATGCTGGGGACCCAGGCTCCGGTTGTCACCTGTGTGTGGCAAGCACATTATAAACTAAGTCATAGTCCCCTCCGTTTTGTGATTTTAGAAAATAAAACCAAGGTTCCTAAGTGTCCGAGTGGGGCCTTGGTCAAAGCGCCTCGTCTACATTATTAAATGTGTGTCTCAAAGTCCCACTTAGAGGCAGAAAAACACAGCAACAAAAAGGCCAGTTCTTAATACACACATAGGTAGAGATCCATGTGATGTCAAAAAAGTAAGTTTTCTTCAAGATTTAGTTGTCTTATTCCCTACAGAATGGAAAAAAAATAATAGTACTTACCTACTAAGATTGTTTTGTAAATTAAAGTTCATGTATGTGGGCATATGATTTATCCTGGCATCTTTGAACATAAAAGGCCTCTAGCAAATGGTAGCTACTATTTCACGTGAGTCTTAACCTTTGAACTGTATTCTCATAAATAACACTAAATTTTGTTTTCTTTTGTCTTTCAATTATAATTATAATTTTCTTACTGTATTATACAAGACCAAGTTGTGTTTAAAATCCCTTTTCTATGTGCCCTTCACTTAGGTTATTCCTGCTTTGACCTTAAAATTTTAGCAAATTTTAGGACAAAGGCAATGTAAACATTATTGTCTGGCAAACACTTTCTCATCCAATATATCCTAACAGAAAGACTACTTACCGTTACGGGGTGTGTGTGTGTGTGTATGTATTTGAATATACATTACTTTACTCCAGAAATGGTGTTGAATTCTCAGGACTCAAACAATAAATACACGAGAGCCTTTTCCTTCACTGAAGGCCTGGTGTGGTAATGCTAAAAAGTTGTACGGGGACATTAAATGCTGAAACGTGCTGTTGCTATGAATGATGCTAACACAGAAGGTAAATCTCCACTCTGTGTTAGACAGAGGTCCAAAATAAAACAAGATACGTTTTCTTCGCTGTCCCTCCGCTGGCCTTTCATATCCTTCTGTTAGTGTTCGGGTCTCCTGGAGCTATCCACTACCCAAACTAACAAGAAGCAAATGGTGCATTTTTTTATATGACATTCCAAAGCCCAAAGCAGTCCCAAAAGCATTTCTTTCTTGTCATACATCATTTCTAGAAGGTTCTGACCTAATGGGCAACCTCCCTCAGTTTCCTCAGAAGTTGCCTCAGTTTTGGCCCCACCTCTAAATGACTGATTCAAGCATGTGATACTGGAAATCACTGGTGCCCTTGGTTATTTGCTATTTCCTTCCTTCCCCCTGTGCCTGAAATACCACTGAGCACACAGTAATTAAACAAATATGGATTAAATTTAGAAGGGGAAGGACTCACTATTAGGGACTCACAGTTATTGCACATAATAATTGCATACAACTATAAAACTACAGTTTTTGCTGAAGACTTAAAAATCAGTGGGCAACAAGAGCCTAAGTCACCCGGGAAGGCATAAGAAAGAGGCACAAACCAGGATGTCTCAGAAGGCCAAGCACAAAAAGGAGAGAGTTGCAAGCAAGTGAGCCCCACCACTTCTTAATCTAAGGCTTAACTTATCTTTGCAACAGCCCCGCCCTCCGGATTTATCCCTAGTGATGCTCATCGATGCTAGAAAACCTGGGTCCCACCTCTCTAGAGAATAGGCCAATCTCTGGAACATGGTAAAGGAAGTGTGAACCTGTTCAGCTGTGTTCTACCCAGCGTGGCAGCTCTTTATTTTTCCTCTGCACCTTCCAGTCAGTCGCTCTTCAAAAGAAAAGGTTCTAGAAAGGCCTTGGGGAGGACCAGCTCCTCCATTATATTGCCCAGCCACCGTGTCACCTTTAAACTGCCATCTGTCTTTGGTTTTAGGAAAGAGAACTAAGATAAAATGGGGGGCGGGGAGCTTGGCCAATTTAGTCATTTTGTTTGAAAGATCAATCAGTTCCCTCCGAGAGATTTTCCTGGCATGAGAACCATAGTACCTGGGATCCAAAAGCAGCGTCTCCAGCTCCGGCACTCCATTAGCTGTCAGCAGTAATCATACTTACATCCTCGTTCCTGGCCTCCAGCTAGGAGGGGATGCCTTTACACTCTCCCTGCCTGGTTGCAAAGCTCTCTCCAGCACATGCAGACGCAGCTGAGCGGAGCTGGGAGCAAGTCCCTGGCACCAAGAAGCCTCCAGCAGGTGTGGACCAACTCACCCATTCTGTGCTTGGCACAGACCACCAGGATCCAGGAAAGGCCACAGATTTTGTAGAATTTGTCTACAGCTGGGTAAAGGTCGGCCGCAAGTTCAGGGCAAAACGCCACTGCTGGAACCTGAGAAGGCTCCACCTTCTCCAAGGACAGGGTCTCTTCCATCTCTGCAGTGGATTGGCGTGCGCCACTACTGAACGCTGCCTTGCCTTGGCCTTTTCCAGGAACGTGCTAGTTTGGAAAACTCGCAAACACACGCATATAAGGTTACAGTCTGGTGCCTTTTGCTCCTCACCTTTAAATATTTCAGTGACCTAGCACAGTCTTCACTCATAATGAGTCCCCTCAAGGAAGCCAGGCAGAGTTCAGAGCATGTTGGGTTAACTGTTTTTCCCTGGGCTTCTGCTTTATGGAATATAGCTCTGCTCTGCATTTTCATATGAGAGTGGCTGTGGCTTCACATTGAGCCTGGAGCCTGAGCTCCTTATTAAAAAGGACTTCTAGGTACCCCTGGGCTGGAGGAGAGCCTCAGGCCAGGGTAATTAAAATGTAGCCTTAAACAACATGGCCATTTTTGTGACCCTATGATGAGAGATTACCAAATGATTTTAATTGAAGAGGCGGGGGGAGGCATATACTTCCAATATGATAAACTGCCTCAATGGCCACATATTGTTAAATGAATAACTGTTAGAGGTGGATTCATACCTGGAAAAACTTCTATTCATTCCTCAATGCCCCTTTTCATTATTAACCTGCCAAGTCATGTCAGGTTTTGTCACGTATTCACATCTGTTCCTATTAAGTTTTGTTTATAAGTTTTCTGTGATTATCAAATTAAAAAATATTCTCCCTGTCTCTCCATATACATTGTCCCACTTTTTTTTTTTTTTTAAAGGAAAAAGCACTTGGCCCTTGCACTTTTTTCACCTTTGATTTCAGCATAAAATGAAGAACAGTCTCATCTATGAAAGGCACGGTCTGGGTGGAGCGACCACTGCAGACATACCAGGAACCCTGGGGACTGTGGAGAACAATAGCATTGAGCAAAGGCAGCGGCAGCTACTGGTATCAGCCAATCGCTGCTGTGTGAAGATGTGCATGAAGCTACCAGTCTTGAACAACAGCAAAACAAAGATGAGAAGTCAAAATGAAGTGTTAGAACAAGTATGAATTGTCCATCACTGATTACTGCATGAATCAAATACAGTCAGTCTTGAATGTTGACACCTTTGTTGCCTCTGTCTGGCCTAATTTTCAAAGTTCATACACTACAGTCATCCTCCTTTTTCACCTACTTCATAAGTGGCATCATGTAGCAGAGAGACAGACAGACATGCAGGCAGGCAGGCAGAAAGATCTGGGAACAGTGCCCTATGCTTGAGTCTCCACTGGCCATTATCAATCCTGGAATGGGAGTGAACTTCTCTACCTTCCTCACTGTGCACAGAGAAGAGCAGAGGAAACTTTGACCTAATTATGGTGCAAGGTCTGAATGTCCAAGACATTTAAGCTTTTCTCCTCCTTTTCCTTTTTTCCTTTTATTGCTCTTTGGGGGTCTACTTGTTTGCTCATTGACCTGCTGAAAGCACTGATTCACGTAAGTCTCAAACATGTCTTTATACCAGGGTCCCTTGGAGGACTCCTTCAGACAGACAGCTGAAATCTGCCCCCAAAATTTCCGAATCCGTTGGCCTGAGGTGGCTCCAAAACTCTGTATTAAGCGTCCAGATGCTGATGATTTAGAGAGCACATGTGGAGGAAACATGGCTCTGCTCAGGACTATGTGCAGCTTATGGGTGGATCTCCAGAGTTGGCAAGAGGTGACTACTCCCTCCATATACAATATTAATGGCATTCATTTTGGCTTCTTTATCAAACCACTGTATTGATCATATGCCCATGTCAGTTGGAAAGTAGTGGCTGATCCATAGAAGCCCTTGCAGAGAACTCTCATACCTCAAACACCTTTAGAATCAAAGGGCTGGAAAATTCTTTCACGGCCACGGTTATATAGTTTCAGTGTAAGCATTTTACAAATGGGGGAACCAAGAATGGGATTACCCTATTCACTTTCCAGTTATTTTCCCTTTTTTTTTTTTCAAGATTCTCTGCGTTCAACGCAAGACCTTAAAGCATCCTAGACTACTGTATTCTTAGCAAATATGACCACCACCACATAAATATCAGTTGAGCAACTGAATCACCAATATGCAAGCTAAGATCCTCCAGTGTTCTTGTAAAGGTCTGAAAAGCATAATAATTAGGAATTTATTTCTGTAATATATTAAGTGGATTAAAATGTTGGAAGTGATGTAAATATATCCTCAAAATATGCTGGACATTGAATGGAAGAAAGTAGTCTGTGAGTCCATTCCCATGATTTGCAAGTTTTTTCTTCTGTCACTTATTCCACATCCCTAAGAACCATGACAAGAAAAAAAATGTAAAATATACCTTCTTGGGATTTCCGTGTCTGCCTCTGAGTAGCAGAATATTTTCTTTGTAAGACTGAAGAGGATTTATATGGTTTTTGCAAACCTTAATGAATTACATTAATTTTCAACTCTAGAATAGATAAGTGCAAAAAATTAACTTTTAGTTTTATTTTGGTCACGTTTTCCCTTTGTTGAGATCACTGGAGGACATTGCCATTCCTTCCATCATTTGAGAGGATTTCATCTTTCATGATGATGATTGAACAGCTGAAACTAGGATTTTCCCAGCATCTGTTCTATGCTGAGCTCTGTTTTCTGCGCCATTAGTATAGTAGTCAAACAAGGGAGTTTTAAGATTTGCCTTGAGAAATTTCTGGCTTTGTGTGCACTATAGCAGATATAAACAACCAAAGAATGTAGTTGTAGAAGCACTCAAAACAAATCATATAAACCATCAGCAAGTGCAATAAGGGAAGGGTCATTCACATGGAGGGGCAAAGGGTGATGTTTGATGTGCTTGATATGGAGCTAGAGATGGAAACCTGGGGCAGAGGACAGGGAGTGCAATGGCCCCGGGGGTGGAAATGCACCCACCATTTTTTATTATTATGTATTATTATTTATTACAATACTTTGTATCCCAACTGTGCCCCCTCCCTCATCTCTTCCCAATTCCAAACTCCCCCCTTTTCTCCCCCTATGCCCCTCCCCTAGTCCCCTGATAGGGAAGGTCCTCCTCCCCTTCTATCTGACCCTTGCCCATAAGGTCTCATCAGGGCTAGCTGCATCATCTTCCTCTATGGCTTAGCAAGGCTGCACCCACCTGGGTGATCAAAGACCCAGTCACTGAGTTCTTGTCAGAGACAGTCCCTGCTCCCTTTACTAGGGAACCCACTTGGAGACTGTCTTTGGGCTATAACTGAGCGGGGTTTTAGGTCTTCTCCATGCATGGTTCTTGGTTGGGCTATCAGTCTCTTCAGGACCCCCAGGACCCAGTTTTGTGCCCGCCATTTTTAAAAGGCTCAAGAAGGCCAGTGCAGATGAGGCAGGGAAGGAGAGAAGGTTTGTGTGGTTCTGCTTTGCTTTGTGTTAACGTGACAAACACCACTACCAAAAGCAACTTCGGAAGGAAAGAGTTTATTTCGGTTTACACTTCCAGGTCACAGTCCATCGCTGAGAGACGTCAGGACAAGGACTGAAACAGAAGCCATGGGGATAATGACAATGATCACGTTTTCCTGGTGATTTTAGTGCACACAACATAATAATAAAAATACCTAGATTCCAACCACAGCTAGCCAGCCTTAAAAGCGTGTAAAAAATGTGACTACTTCTAAGGAGAAAGACTGTCAAAATGTGTCAGCCTTGAGATCACTCAGATATTAGATGCTCTACAGACAAACAGCTATTTTACTTATATTCCGCAAGGTAAAGCTAACAACTTTTTAAATGAGTGGGACTATAAGTACTTACCAATAATTATCAAGTATAAGTAAACTCTTTTTTAAAAATTTACATATGAATTTTAATGAAAACTATTTTTGAAATTAAAATTGAATGACATCATTTCTCCCTCCCCTTTCCTCTTTCTGACCCTTTATGTTCCCACTTTCTCTATATTCAGAATTACATACACACTCATATATTCATATATACTGCTGAGTACATAAATACAACCTTCTCAGTCCATATAACTTTACTTGTTCATCTATGATTTCAGAGTACTGCTTATTTGAATGATCCTCTCACTCTGTCTTCTATTGTGCAACTCTGTCAGCCTACACCTGACCACTCTCTCTTCCTTACTGCTTTTACTTCGTCCTAATCTTCTCTTCTACCCATTTTTCTCCTTTTTTTTTACATTTGCTCAACTTATCTACTATTACCATTTCTTTTGTTTCAGTCACCATCTAGTCTTTGTCCTGTTGTTTTCAAGACCTTATATCTAAGATCTATAGAAGCCAGTCACATCTAGGCAGCCACTGGAATTCCTTCCTGCTAAATGCAGTGAGTCCATGCCACTCCCAGTATTCTGCGAATTTGTCTTTGTAGGTTGCAATGCTCGTGAAAGAAGATGGTGAGATTTCCATGCCTGTTATGACACTATCTCAGTAGCAAGGAAACAAAAGCAGCCTAGATGTCCATAGACATACTGAAAATGTGTGCACAAATATATAGATATACAATGGAATTTTACTTCATTACTTAGAAAAATTAAGTTATATAATTTGTAAAAAGGCATAAGCCTTAGAATGAGTACATAAATAAGGTAATCCAGTATCAGAAATAGGAGGAGGGGAACTCATGGAAGGAAGAGGAATAAAGGGGAAGAAAAACAATAAAAACAAATTGATTTCTAAAACACCTTAATCAAACATAATTACTTGTTAGCTACCAAAAATAAAAATAACTTAATAAATACTTGTTCCCTCACCTTCTAAATACAGTTTCCTCTGAAGGAAACTCTTTCACCCTGTTCGTAGTTTCCCATGTGCGCGTCACTTCTTTCCCTTCCTTCAGCTGCTGGAGCTCTTGAGAGCTTTGTCCCAGCGTTAGGCTTTCCTCATAGCACATGCACCTGAGGCTCATCCGCCCCTAATGTTGTTCGCGCTGTTGACATCAGCTGTAGCTCTAAGTTTTCCAAGCCGCATTTCAGCATCTCCATTTAGAAGTCTTGAAACTACAACAACAACCCCCACCATGCTTAAGTCTCCTCTTATAGACTAAGGGCTGATCAAAGTGATGGAATTATTGTCACTCTGGTGCCCGGAATCATCCCTCTGTTAGCACAGTTCCATCCAATGACAATGGTATATTTGCTGTTCTCCCTAAGTATTTTGAGGCTCAACTTCTTAAACCCATCCCTGTCTGTCTTACTCCATTTCCGACCTTGTAGAGTTTTACACACAGATTTCAAACGTTCCCATATTGAGTGCTTTGCTCGCCATTATTTCTCCTCCCGATCCAAAAGGCTCCTGGTAAGAATGCTTCACAAAGGAAACACCATCCTCTCTCACTTTCTTAAAGCTCATAAGCAGGACTGGACAGATGGCGCCTGGCTTGAGCATTGTTGCTCTTGCAGAGGACCAGAGATCAGTTCGGCATCTATGGCAGGTGGCTCACAACTGCACAAAACTGTAGCTCTAGGACACGTGACTCCCACTTCTGGTCTCCTGAGGTACCCGTACTCGTGTGCACACCACCACCTCCTAAACACACACACACACACACACACACACACACACACACACATTTAAAGGAAATTAAAACATTTATTTAAAAATGATAAATAGCTGTCCCTATGTGTGTAATAAACCCCAAAGCTATGTTCTTTCCCCTCTATCTATGGCTACTTTCTGCTTCACAGTTTAAACCCCAGCCAAGTCGTGTTACTTATAATTTCCAAATAACCCTGCTGGCTTGACTTCATAAACATTTCCTTTTTCTAAATCTGTTATTTGTAATTCTCCCCCATCCAGTCTCTACAAATGGCAGTCCTCGTAACTGGTGTCTCTGCTGTCTCGTGGTCTCACTGTGTATTTATCTCACAGAAGTAGCTCAGCCAGATATTGTAGAGCTCCTGTAATCATCATTTTAATTACCCCCCCCAAAAAAACAGAGGGCATTAAGTGATTCACTTGAGAAAATGATGGATGAAAGATCTAAGTCTCAGATTTTAACACCCAAATGTTTCATTTGTGCCCAAAGAACTTCTATCCAGTTCTGTATACTAGAATTAGACATCACTTCTTGAACACTGAGCACCATTATTTTCTGCTGGTTTCCCAGACTTGCTTGCACCTCTCTTATAATAGGGGTCATTTGACAGAATAATTATATTGATGTACAACCATAAATATAGCTCCTAAGTAGTATGGATTCTGTTTATTGAACTTTGTATATAAAGTATCTTGCAAAGTACTTTCCATAGTAGTCACTCTGAGAGGAATTGTTTTGCTGTGTGTAACCAGCTTTCTTTAGGAGACTGCTGTGAAGTGGAAGTTTCCGGTTTTTTTGAAGAGTCAGTTAGGTCATGTGGTCTGTACTAGTTTGGGTTTTATTGCTGTGATGAGACACCATGATCATGGCAACTTTTATAAAGGAAAACATTTAATCGGGACTGGCTTACAGTTCCACACGGTTACCATTATCATGGCGGGAAACATGGCGGGAAACATGGCGGGAAACATGGCAGCATTCAGGCAGACAGGGTGCTGGAGAAGGAGCTGATAATTCTATATCTTGATCCAAGGGCAGCAGAAGGAGACTGGGTGCCACCTTGGGTGTAGCTTCAGTATAAGAGACCCCAGTGCTAGCCCCAACAGTGACAACTTCCTCCAACAAAGCCTCACCTATTTTAGCAAGGCCACACCTAATGATAGTGCCACTTCCTGCAGGCCAAACATTCAAATACAGGAGTCATTGGGGCCATGTCTATTCAAACCATCACAACATCTCCTGTCAGCACTCAAGTGTTTAGATAAAATGAAACTTGTACATTATCTCTTATATTTCCCAGGACTGTTCTTAACTCTATTATCCCTCTCTTAAATGTATCAAAGTTTATCCAATTAACCAAACCTAAAAGCTTAGGATCATCCAATATTTGTCTCTCATGAAAAATAACTGACTAATCAGCCACCAAATACTCTCAAAAGCACCTTTAAGATTCTTTTAAATCCTTCTTTCCTGCAAGCCCATTGCTTCTGTGTTTTGTTTTGTTTGTTTTCTATTTTTTGTATTTCTATTCCAGCAACATTACAAGCTACTGTGATTGTGTACTTACCATTTTCTCTTCCTTCCACTGGTCTGCAAAATTCTTGAGAAAGGGTCATTGTTTTACCCCTGTATCCCTACCTCAAAGCTCTTTTGAGGGATAACTTAGGGCATGGATCAAATGATCACATTTCATATTTTGGTAACTATTAGCTCAAACTTTGTAGTAGCCTAAAGAGGTAATTTCTTTCAGCAGGAACTATGCTTTTGATAAATGTTGGAGCTATTCAGAAACATTCCATCTCTTCTCTCCTGCTTTGTGTTTTCTAGGATTGCACTTCCTTGCCCAATTCAAAGTTATGTGTCCAGGACATGACTTCAGTCGATGAAATAGATGCAGTTAGATAAAGTCTAGACAGAAGTTTTAGAAAACAGTATATGTGTTCACACAGTGCTCTTTCTACTTTAATGATCATGAACAGAGAAGAATGTGGACATGAAAATCTAGTCTCATCAAATATAGATTAGAAATAAACTCACATTGAATCAAGCCAATGGATTTAGAATCACCACTGCAATGTGACTTAACCTGTCATACTTAGCATAATTTCCTTATTGCTGGTACTCTATCTCTTTTGGAGTACCAATGTTCAGGTGAGAACTGGCTGTTTGTCCCTTTCTTGTTTCATAGATGTTTTTATCCATATCAAACAATGGAAGCCTTGAGTTCCAATCTGGTAGTACATAGTTTAAGAATCATAAGTAGAATGAAAATGTCAACCGTATTGACTTGAGGGATAACTATGAGCTATTCGCATGTAAGAAAGAAAAGGGTGATGGTTCTGTGGTTCGTGTAAGCCTTTAGTGACTTGATATATGCTGACTTGCAGCATATATCCAGAGGATAAGGACAACAGATGCTTGGGTGAGGCTGTCTCATTATTACACCTTCAGATGGGAAGCATGATAATATAATGAAACCTGCTAAGCACTTAGAATTTGTACTAATGGCAACTAGTCTGAATCCTAGGAAAAAGGCTACATAGGTATAAATATTTCTCATCACCAGGTCCTCCTTGCTAGAAGTATGGTATTAATCACAGTTTATACTCCTCCACCACAAGGAGCTAGATATTCAGATTATCCCAGAGGTTTTCAATGTTTTAATTAGAATATAATGGCATATCATTTTCCCCATCCTGTTTCTTCCTCCAACCTCTGGCATTTCCCCCTTGCTTCTGCTCAAATTCGTAACTTCTTTTTTTAAATTGTTATTAATGTGCACAAATGAGAACATGCTGAGTTCCTTGTTACTTCTACATATATAATTTCAGGGCTGACCATTTTGTGTTGGGTAATCAATGAGGAGGCTCAACGCTAGAAAAACTATTTCTCCTATTCTCAGCATTCCCTAGTTGCCTATAGTTCTTCGTTTAAGGGTAGGATCCAGTGAGGCTTCTCCCTTCCATGTCAGTTGTTGATTGGTGTCCTTCTTCTGGTCTTGTTTAGGCAGCCAAATTGTTGAGGTGTTATGGGTGAGCTTTGCTTGTGATTTCTAGGAACATAACCTTGAAGCAAGCTTCCTGGTTCTCAGGACCATACACTCTTTCCTCCCTCACTGCCTTGCTGTTCCCTGAGCCTTAGGTACAGGAATCATGCTGTAGATGGATCAGCTGGGCTTGGGTTGAGTATCATCAGTTGCTCTCTACATTTTTGATGAACTGTGGTTTTCTTTAATGATATCTATCTGTTGCAAAGAGATGTTTCTTTGAAGAGAGGTGAAAACTACACTTGTCTGTGGACATAAGGATACGCATTTAAAATACTGTTAAGAATTATACTGGTTTAAGAAAGTCATGGTAGTAGGTTCTCCTCTAAGATGAATAAAAGTTAGTAGCTGCTGATAATTGGCTGGCTTTCTAGTACCCAGTCTACTTCCTTTCTGTTGCTGGGCTTTGAGTCCAATTAGACATCTGCTGGTTACCACTAAGATGCAAGCGCCATTCTCACAGCCTTCGGGAAATCTTGCCATGGTGAACATCACAGGCAGGCTACCATTACTGGCTACCATCCTCGGCAGCTTTCATAGCGCCCTCCATTACTACAAAAGCAATACTCAGAGCGGAGTCCCAGAGTTCTAAGACAGTAATGAATAATATTGTGAATTCACTGTGCATTTCTCTAAGTTTCTATTCATGTGCTCAATCTGTTTCCTAAAGTTCTTCATCCTTTTATATTTTATCTGTATTGTTATTTTCCTGCTTGTGACTGTTTGCTTCTGTTCTTCACATGCTTTATTTTTTTTCTTTGCTGTAGTAGTTTTCTTGAACCAAATATTGGACAGGAAACAAGTTAAGGGATGAAGAGTTTATTCCATGGGATGATTTAAGGGGACACGGTCCATTACAATGGGGAAGACACAGCACTAGCACCCTAAGACAGCAGGTTACACTACACCCGTTGTCAGGTGATGTCAGGTGGTGGTGGTGCCTGCCTTTAATCCCAGGAGGCAGAAGCAGGCAGATCTCTGAGTTTGAGACCAGCCTGGTCTACAGAGCAAGTTCTAGGACAGTCAGGGCTACACAGAGAAATCTTGTTTAAAAAAAAAAACAAGAAGAGAAAGAAGAAAAGAAGGAGAAAAAGGGGGGAGAAGGAGAAAGAAAAGGAAAGAAAGAAAGAAAGAAAGAAAGAAAGAAAGAAAGAAAGAAAGAAAGAAAGAAAGAGAAATTAAATTAAGGAAGGAAGGAAGGAAAGAAGGGAGGGAGGGAGGGAGGAAGGAAGGAAGGAAGGAAGGAAGGAAGGAAGGAAGGAAGGAAAGGAAAGAAGGAAGGAAAGGATGGGTGAAGGAAGAGAGAGGAAAGGGAAGGGAAGGGAAGGGAAGGGAAGGGAAGGGAAGGGAAGGAAGAGACAAATGCCAGTACCCAGTCTGCTTTCTCATTGTGTTCAGGCTGGGATCTCTGCCCAGAGAACGGTGTCATCACATTCGGGAGTGCCTCTTCTGCCCCACAGACCTAACTCAAAAATCCCTCACCCTTAATGTGAACCATCACACTTGCTTTCTGCCTTCACTCACAGAAGGCAGAGTGGGCTTTCTCCTCCATGAAGACTCTCAGTGTCCAGAAGAGGCTCGAGATTGTGTTTCAGTTCAAATGACCGCTTCACTGAGGAAACAACCAAGCTCCTGCCGGGTTGTACATAACAGACGCACCCTATCATCACCTCCTCCACTAAGTCTTCTTTGGTTTCCTCCAGCAAAACTGCCCTTATGTTAAAACAGTTTGTTCTGCCTGGCACGGTAACACCATCATATTCTGCTGTTATGCCCTCTTCAAGATCTTTCTTCCCGCTACTCCAGCCACAAAACTCCCTGCGGACACTCTGTTTCCTTTGTCTTTGTCCCTCTGGCTCACTAAACACTATGTTATAGTATGAAATTCCATCACACACGTTTAACTTCAGAGAAACTAAAAAGCTTTCCTTCAAAATAATTGGGCATGAATCGCATGCCAAGAAGCGGATCCATAATTCAAAGACTTTCTCCTTTAACTACTGGAGCCAACTGGAGAGGAGGAAAACTTCCTGCGTCCTAAAGTAGCCGAGGCTGTACTGTGGAGGACAACTCGCCTCCCTTTTGCCCTTACAGAACCGGCACTCTCTACCTCTCACTGGGGGGCGCCGGGGGCTCTGATTCACAAGCCAGGAGGACAGAACAGTGGAGTTTTCGGAAACACTTCCGGGATGGAGCACCTATATTCAGCCATGTATGAACTGGACTTCCATCCTCAGAGGATTTCTTTGGATCTGACTCTAACCCTTGAGACCAGCATCACGTGGAGGCCAGGCTGGAGTGCCTGAAGCCCTGGTATGCCCCTGGGGAAAAGGCAGGCTTGTGGCCATATGGTGTCCCCAGAGCCTGCTGTCCTCTGATCTGCGCCAGACTAGGCATATGCTGGGATATTTCAGGGCCCTGAGGGAAGAGTCAAAATGTCATAGAGTCAGTGTGAGGTGGGGCTCTCATTTCTCTTGTTTATGGCAGGAGTGGAGATGAAAGCAGAGAACAGTAGACTCTAAAGCAGGGAAAGTTCAGGCTGGGACATACAAGATAAAACTTACAGGCTCCCTGAGGAACAACTGCTTTATTTATTTTAAATAATTTTATTTTATTTTTTTTAATGAAAGAAGAATCCTAAATCTTTAGATTTCAGCCACTGGGCTTATCTTGGGTCTCAGTTTTTACATACTATATATATATATATATATATATATATATATATATATATATATACTTATTATATACTTATTATATACTTATTATATACTTATGTAAATATATATATATATTTACATACGATATTTATAAAATGTAGCTTTTGGTGATATCTTTTTTTCTTTTTATATTTGTTTGATGGGGGCATAAGTCAGGGAAAGGAAATGCGGAAAGGAATGAATCATTATTTTTGCTGTCAAGCACACACACACACACACACACACA
>NW_026591086.1:41924376-41928021 GCF_907164565.1 Psammomys obesus
TTTTTTTTTTTTTTGCCACCAAGTAACTACTCGAAACATGCAAAACAAAAATAAAAATAAAATGAGTCCTATTCGGGGTTTGGTAGAGATGAGATGCTGAATAGCCATTTGTGTTCTCTATGGAAATTTTTAGACCTAACTTCATTTCTAATCTTACAGTTTTGTGTTGGGGGGAAAGTAAATCAAAATGTTATAACAGAAAATATTCTTTTTTGCATATGATTTTTTGAGTTCTAGGTGAATAAATTATTCTGTGTAAGACTGGACAGATACCTGTCTGCAAAATAATCACTGAATCTCATTTTCATCCTCTTATTTTTATATTGAGATCCTAAGTTGACTGGAATTAACTAAAAATCATCGTATATTCAGTATTTGTTTTCAGCATTGTGTATAATTATGTAAAATGAGGTCAGGGTTGTATAGTATCCGACTCAAGGTAAGCATGGTCATCGAAAAAGACTTACAACAAGGTTTTATTTGTGCACATAAAATGAGAATTTATCTGTATCGGAAACACACTGTGATTTCTGAACAACCCTGAGCTGTTTCTGAAGTAGTTTTGAACTATTCCCAACTCCAGGGTGAGGCAGTGACAGAGTTAATTAGCAGGCTAACCTTACACATAATCTCTACAGTCTAGATTTCAGAGACGAGAAGTCATCGTTGATTTTTATATTGCATTTATAAAAACACAGATGAAATAGTTACCACATCATAAATCATGATCTCCCCTCCTTTTGTAATATATTAGATGCCCAACTTTAAAGAAAACAAGTTTGGTACGGTGGACCCTTGAAGTTGTTTTTCCTCTTACATTCTCAAGATTGAAAAAAAAAAGTTTAAAGGCCCAAAACTCATTTGAATTAATTTCAAGTCACATAGAAAACAGTGCTTTGATAGATTCAAGTATACATAGAAATATTTGAATTCATTATGCCATCAGTATTATTAGCATGTATGTCTTCTATTGAGATGTCAGAGTGAAGCGTGTGTATTATGGCTTCCCTCATTCTTTGAAGACCTGTGATGCCCACTGTCTTTTTCAGGTACATAATTCTTAAATGCAAGCCATGAGGATTGCTGGGCGTGGTGACACAGTGCTTTAATCAGAACACTTGGTAGCCAGAGGCAGGCAGATCTCTTTGATTTTGAGAGAAGCCTGGTCTACAAAGCAAGTCCAGGACAGCCAAGGCTACACAGAGAAACCCTGTCTGGAAAAACAAAACAACAACAATACAAACCAAAAATTTGATAACCAAGAACACCATAAAAAACAGAACTTTTAGAAGAAAAAAGAAATGAAATGACTGCTGCAGAGACTGATGCACCAACCAAGGACCATGCATGGAGAGGACATAGCCCCCTGCTCAGATGTAGCTGATGGGCAGCTCAGTCTCCAAGTGCAACTCCAAGTAAGGGGAGCAGCGGCTGCCTCTAACATGGACTCTGTTGCCTGCTCTTTGATCACTTCTCTCTTGTGGGGGCATTGCCAGGCCACAGAAGAAGAGGATGAGACTTGATAGGCTGGGATCAGATGGTAGGGGAGGGGGGCCCCCATTCTGAGAAACAGGGGAGGGGAATAAGGGAGAAGAGGGAAGGAGAGTAAGAGACAAGGGATAGTCTACAATCAGGATGTAAAGCGAATAAATTATAAAAAATAAATGTAAATTTTAAAAAATGCTGATTACTCAAGACACATTTGTAATAATCTCTGAATGTAGCAAAAGAGACAGAGAGAGAAAGAGAAATGAAATGACTGACAAGCTGAACCACGCGGTCACAGTGTTCCTTTTCAGAGGAGCTGAAATGTGGTTATTCTGAGGTATTCCCAAAGAAACCTAAAGAGACATTGATTAGGTGCCTGTGTACTAGGGCACTCTCACATAGCTACTGAAAAGAAATACATATTGGAAAAGGCCATTTAAGGTTCCCACACACTAATGGGTCTGATGGGCTCAGGGTTAGCTGGCACTGCTCACCAAGAAAGATCTAGGCCTTGTTATGAACGGCTCAGTTAAGAAGTCTGCTCAATGGGGTAACACTGGGCCCAAAATGCAAACAGACGGCGGGGATGGATTAATAAAGGAAGAGGTAATATGGAAAAACTACGGTGGTCTTTCATAAACCGTGATGGGTTCAGGCTTGTTTCAGTGCTTCCTGCCTAAATTTAGACAAATAAACTCTTTTTTTTTCCATCCCAGATGATGTGATTTATTTCTCAAGAGTGTAGTAGCCAGGCACCTTGTGTCAACTGAGTCATGACTTGCCACATCTGTTCACCTGCTGCTGCCTTTGGATGGGGTCTATTCAACTGTTTCGCTCTGACTCGCTCAGTCGGGCTTGTCTGTAGAATGAAAGTAGGGAAGAGGAAAATGCGAGTGTGCACAGAAGCCTGGCTTTGCAGGAGCAACACACTCATAAACATTCCATGGAGTTATAAGCCGGTCCTGGATATGGATTCAAAAAGCTTTCAGATGCATTGAAATGTCCTTCATTTGATGAAAAAATATATTTCCTACAGTAAAGTATTAAAAACTCATTTCATTTAAGTCAGACGCTGGCTCTCCAGCAGCTCTTGCTTCACAGCAAAAAGAACAGAGATCGCTGCCTAAAGTAAGCCCTGTCAAGATTCTCTACGCTACTTCCTAGGTGAGAGAAGCTGCTTCCCTTTGCAAGACAAACCTACACTGAATTACAAGAAAGCCTGTCAGCACCCAAACATGAGCCAAACATGGAGGACCCCAGGAAACAATGAACTGTCTGGGGAAAAGACCACAAGGCCTCAAACCAAAGAGCTACCGGAGCAGAGGAGATGGTCCTCCCCAGAGACAAGCACTCTGGCTGATTGTCCAGTGCCCGCTGATGGAGAGGACCTAGACTGCCTGCTCAGATGTCAGCCCTGCAATCCTACAGACAAGTAACATCATAGGAACTCAGCAGACTATATTTAGGACTAACTTAGTACAAAAGGGGGCCATGAATTTTAAGGAGGGCGAGGAGGGGCATCTGGGATGGTTTGGAGCGAGGAAGAGGAAGGGAGAAATGTAATTAAAATACAAGCTCAACTATCCCAGAAGCAGAAAGACACACACGGTATATACTCACTCATATAGACATATAATATAGGATAAACCTACTAAAATCTGTACACCTAAAGAAACTAATCAAGAGAGAGGACCCTGACTAAAATGCTCAATCCCCATCCTGAAAGGCAAAGAAGATGGATATCAGAAGAAGAAGAAAACAAGGAATAAGTCAGGACTGCCACAGAGGGCCTCTGAAAGGCTCTGCCCTGCAGGCTACCAAAGCAGATGCTGAGACTTATGTCAACTATTGGGCAGAGTGCATGGAATCTTATGAAAGACATGGGAAATAGTAAGATCTGGAGAGGACAGAAGCTCCACAAGGAAAGCAACAGAACCAGAAAATTTGAACACAGGGAACTTCCCAGAGACTGATACTCCAACCAAGGACCATGCATGGATATAACCTAGAACCCCTGCACAGATGTAGCCCATGGCAGTTCAGAATCCAAGTGGGTTCCATAGTAAAGGGAACAGGGACTGTCTCTGACATGAACTAATTGGCCTACTCTTTGATCACCTCCCCCTGAAGGGGGAGCAGCCTTACCAGGCCACAGAT
>NW_026591086.1:41928121-41961965 GCF_907164565.1 Psammomys obesus
AGGGGGAGCAGCCTTACCAGGCCACAGAAGATGACAATGCAGCCACTTCTGATGAGAACTGATAGACTAGGATCAGAAGGAAGGAGAGGAAGACCTCCCCTATCAGTGGACTTGGGGAGGGGAATGTGTGAAGAAGGGAGAGGGAAGGTGGGATTAGGAGGGGAGGAGGGAGAGGTTTATGGGGGAATACAAAGTAAATAAAATGTAATTAATAAAAGTTAAAAAAATACAAGCTCAAAACCAAACAATACTTAATAAAAGAGGTCAGTCTTATGGTTGAGAGCCACTGGTTTTTCTTTCTCCGTTTATTTATTTATTTTTATTCATTTGTTCGTTCACTTTATATTCTGATCCTTCTTTCCTCCCAGCCACCCCCTACATACACACCCTCCCTCCATTCTCACCTCTTCTTTTCCCCAGAGAAAAGGGTGGTCCCCCATCAGTACCAACCTTCCCAGCGTATTAGGTTGTTCCAAGACTAGGTGTGTCCCCTCCCACTGAGGCCAGACAAGGGTCACAAGGGTATACACGTTCTCTGTGTTTTTGTTTGCACTCTTAGTTTTGTGTTATCTGTTCCTCCAAACACAGCAGCTAAGAAATTATTTTCTATAGAAGATGTTGAAAGTGATGCACTGAAGTCGCATCACATAAACATATCAAACATTTCCCTGCCAGATTTTACGCTGTGCCTGGAACATTAGTAATTTAATCGAAGCTGCTACCTCCTAACACAAGTCCTCCAGAATTACAAGAAAGTTAAAGCCAAAACCAAAGCAAGCCAGGGTCCTAGAATCCTAGAAAAGTTAAAGAATCAAGTAGATTCCTTTGCACCTTTTCAGCATCCAAGAAGAGTTTCTAAGCTATCAAATTACCATTTAGTCCACTAGATCGGTACTACACCAGTAGACTGTCTGATACTAACACATACTACAGTGTCTGGTGTCCTTTTTAGAGAGTTTGTATTGCCGTGACTACCGTGCTTTGTATTTTACTAAAATCCAGTCTGTGATAGATCAGGAGTTTAAAAACAGATAAATACAGAATATTCTCTCCATCACAGGTGCTTTGATGCAAAGCTACTAAAGCCACCACTCCCTTGAAAAGTTAATTAACACTAAGGGTCTCTTGCACTTTATCCTTGAGCCTCAGAAGCCCAAAGTTAGAGAGAAAAATAAGCAAATCCACGTGAAATCCAAACACAACCCCATGGAAAAGGCTGAGATCTGACTGTCTCCCCTCCAGCACAGTCCTGTGTTTCCATTGCCTGCCTCTCTCCAGCCACCGATGGTTGGTTCTTAAGGCTGAAGAGAGCCTGGAGAACCAAAGTGCAAAAGCCAGAATCCACCAAGTGTCTGCTTCTTCTCAAGCTGGGTATAAAATCCACGAATTCCTTTTGATATTCTTGTTGGATCTGGTTTTATTTCTGATTGCCCTTTAACTTGTAGGATTACCTGTTGTATTTGATTATCATCAGTAAAATTTTATGATTGCTAAAGGCTCTGTAACATAGAAATATATTTATGTTAGTTATTTAAGATTAGCAAATACATCCATAGGCACATAAAGAGAAAGAAGTGATTAGACTAACATAGAGATTTGAGAGAAAATACAAGATACTCTGTAGTTATTTTACTTTGAAAGAGTGATCCTCAGCTGACTATTGGCCGCTGTCAAACAGCCTTCACTTTCTGGATCAAGGCTGGCCAAAAATGTAAATGCACACTTGGTTTTTAAGTGTGCTCCTAAAGCCAAAGTCTATCAATAAAGGAAATGCAAAGCGGCATTGATTTCACTGCTGCCAAAGTGCCCAGGCTTCGATCTGTGACAATATTGACCCCCCACTCCCAGAACAAAACTGTAGCAAAATGTGCACAAGAGCACATCAGCCAATGTCTTTGCTCCTCAAAGAGAAAGGGATGGTGCGGATTGTACCAATCTATCACTTCTGTTGAGAAGACGGCACTTCCTGTCAAAAATAGCGCCGGGAGAAAACAGTACAGTTACAGATACATGCCCCAACTCAGTGCAAACAGCTCAAGTAAGATGTCTGGCTAAGAAATGTGAGTACCTACATTCAATTCACAGTACCCTGGTACTGTGGGGGTCAGAGGGAGGAGAAAAGCATGTGAACTCGCATAGAAATTGCCTCAGAAGAAGTAGATACATGGAAAGCTCTACTCTGTACCTCAAGATTTATTTTTGTTTTATTTATACTTATTTCTGTGTGGTTCTGCATGTATACGCCACATATGTGTAGCTGCTCACAGAGGCCAGAAGAGGATGTCAGAGCCTCCGATGCACTGGATTTACAGGCAGTTATGAGCCACCCCGACTTGGGTATTAGGAACTGAAGTTAGGTCCTCTGGAAGGGCAGCAAGTTAACCATTCAGCTGGTGTTACCCAGCCCTGAAAACCCCAGTTTTTAAAGAGACACTTTTAGAAAGAATGAAAATCTAGTATGCTTGAAAGCAGGTGGCTAGCAGAACCGTGGGCTCCAGAAGTAGACAGACCTTGGTTTGATTTCCAACCCCAGGACTTAGAAACACGGTTGTTAACACCTCTCCCATGAATCCCAGTGTTCCCTCCAGTTTAAAGTCAATGACAACTGCCATGCAGGGGTTTCTGTCATAAGACAACCTCTGTGTTGAGGTTTTCCTATCCTGTAGGGTGAGCACGTGTGTTTACATGTGTGGGCATGAGGTGTGCACGTAGAGGCACAAAATTGATGTGGAGTGTCTTCCTCATTCGCTCTCTGCTTTATTTACTGAGGCAGCGTTTCCTGCTAAACCCAGAACTCAGGATCTCTGGCTGTTTGAGCCTGTCCCAGTGTGCCCTTGACCCTGCTAGGTTTACAGATAGGGGTCATGCCTGCACAGCTTTTACCTGAGTTCTGGGGATCTGTGCCCTGCTCCTCACTCTTGAGGGGCAAACATTTTACCCACTGAGTTGTCTCTCTATCCCCTGCACTGAAAGAATTTAATGGCGTAGTCACACACATGTTAAATGCTCGGTAACTAGCATACATAAAAATTAAAATACTACAAAAAGACCCACTAAAACCAGAAAAGCACAAATGAAGGGAAATGGAGGATAGAGGGGAAGGTAAAAGAGGTTACAGAGAGGGTGTTGTGAACAGAGAACAATATATTCATGAACTGCTATACTGAAACCCACTAATACATACTATTAATACAAGCTAACAATCAAAATTAAAATATAATCACTGTGTTAGAGTGGTGCTTGCCATCTTCGGCCTGCAGACTCCCATCAGGAGCAAACACCGAGTTCTTCCCTTGGTCTTCCCTCTTGGTGCCATGTGAGCGTGTTTGTCCCCGCACTGCTGGAACTGCAGAAAGGAAGCTATCGCTCTCCTTTTACTAGCTTTTCCTTTGGGGGAAATGAAGACAACGCACTCTGCGTTCATCAAAACAAAATGTCACCGGATCTAGTACACCCAGAGGAAAGAGATAACATAATGTTGGAATTTTTTAAACTAAGTATGGTATCAGTGTTAATCAAGCGTGATAAGATGATCGACGCATTCTAAGAATTACTGAACAAGTAGAAATTCCTCCAAGAAATCAGGGGAAAAATGTTTAACTATCACTTTGCGGAACATGCAAGCATGTTATGGGTTCTCCTTAAGTCAATTTGGGCACAAATATTCCTTATGTTGGTCAGCAAGGTTGACCCTGAAATAATTTGAGGTCAGTGAGAGGGCTCCATTGCACTGCTTTACCGACAAACAAAACAGAGCCAAACATTTATTAAATAATCATTCTTCCTAAGCAATCCTGAAAATACTTCATAAAGTCTGTTTTTGTGAATTTGAGGGCCCTTTAGGCAATTGTGAGATATGATAATATTCTGTAACCTAATTTCTATCACCTACTATTTGGTACTAGGCAAGCTCTAATCCTTTTAAGCCACTGGCTGGTCTCAGAATAGCCTGTGAATAAAGGTACTGGCTACAGGCAAGACTGGTTCCTCACTGTCTGTTTATGCAGGGAGGAGGAGGAGGAGGATGAGATCTGCTTCAAACATTCTCCTTAATTCACATGCTTTGTAAACTTCAGCTTTAGAATGAGAACCCACCTCTGTCCTTACACATACCAAACTCCAAGGTGTTCACTTCTCCCATAACAAACCATGCTTGGCTTTCATTATATGAAACAATATCTCATGCTAGTTGTAATCGGGATGGTTTATTATCCTGCTGTATCTAGAATGTATCTGCCTGTAAATATATGTACATATATACATGTATACATACATATTCACTGTTTCTAGACATGTATATTAACTAGCTATGCAGAGAATAGTCCACTTTCTCTACACTGAAACACTATGGGTTATTATATCAGTACATTGTGGTGAAATGCAATCTAATGCACTTGAATTAATTAGAGACTGTCTCTCCTAAGCGCTATATATATGAGTCCAGCCGGACAAACAAATGATAAAAAGGAATGCAAGCACATTTGTATTTACCCATTCTTTCTACCATCTTCAGTGGCCTTGTTCCATTAATCTAGAGATGGTTATCATTGACTCATCCATCAGCTGTCTCCAGCCTCTTGCTAAATGTTCTTTGTATCTGGATTCATTTTCCAAAATCTGATTTGTCATTTGGCCAGCATTCTCACTTCCTTCACAGCACAACAAATAAGGCTGTTCACGAGTCTGTTGTATGACATATAATATCCAACCCATCCAATCCATTCCATTTCCGGAATAAGAAATGTGCTATCTTTCATCTAGATCCAAGAAGCCAGTTAGAATGGAAGCTTTTTCCTAAACATCAAAACCGCTGTCTTTATATTTTACTCCATCAAAGATTAATTTTATGGTTTAATTCCATCTGTCTCAGAAAAGCAGCCCTACTATGACCACTGGGCATCTCTCCATCCGCCTCCCTCTGTGTGAGAACTGGTAGCTTTGTGTCTACTTCTATCCTTATTCTATCATTTGCAAGGATGTTACAGTGATGAACAAGTTATTAGGGTGTACCCAAAGGTCCTTCAGACCATACTTTCACCTGAGGCTACAACGTGCTATAGGAAGACTGCTAAGCTCTCAGCTACAACAGTATCTACTACCAGCTGACCACTGATTTCTTAACTGCTTGAAAGATAATGCTATTTGTAATCCCTTGGAGGAGGCTTTGCTCATCCTTATTTTATGAATGAGACTGTGAGCCATGGAAGAAAGCCACTTGCCAAATCTCCTCAGCTGGGAGTGGATCTTTTTTTTCAATTTTTATTTTTTTTATATTAATTACAGTTTATCCACTTTGTATCCCAGCTGTAGCTCCCTCCCTTCTTCCCTTCCAATCCCACCCTCCCTCCCTCCCTCATATTCTCCTTGCCCCTTTCTGAGTCCACTGACAGGAGAGGCCCTCCTCCCCTTCCCTCTGACCCTGGTTTATCAGGTATCCTCAGGACTGGCTGCAATGTCCCCCTCTGTGGCCTAGTAGGGCTGCTCCCCCGTCAGGGGGGAAGTGGATCTTAACTCAGCTCTCTCAACACCAGCCCTGCTCCTCTGTCACCAGTCCCCTTCCTCACCATACATTGGGCCACACTGTCCTCTTTACTCAACTGCTGCCTGTTCACAACTTCTGTCAACATCCAGGCACAGGCCCTTCCTTTAGACTCAGCCTCGGGTCCAGTAAATCATGAGTGAGTGAGATTGCCTCAAATCTACTACTCTTATTAAATTCCCTATTGTTTAGTTTTGGTTCCACCTTATTAATTTATATCATAAAACTCCAATTTCTTTGTGTCATCAAATAAGTAAAAACTACCATGTCAGAAACTCAGCAGGAGATTCTGCCCAAAGAGTATGTATCTTTGTAATCCACTTCCACACAGAGGCTTGCAAGAGTGTGGATGCCACACATGGAAAAGCCAAGGAGGCGCTCCTAGTTGTCCTTACTTCCTGCAATAATGGAGGCAACTCCAGCACGAAAGGTCTGTGTGTGAATGGCAAAGATAGGAAATATGCTCCATTTTCTTTCTTTTCTTAAAGTGCAGATGTCTTGCATCTCAAGGCTAATCACAGGCGGAGACTTCAGCAGGCCGAGCCACATGCTTGACTCTCTACCCTTCTTTCTGTCTCTCTTCAAATTATCTCCAGTTCTCCCTGATGTTAAAGATGAAGCATCCCCTCCCTTTAAATATTTCTCTATAAACAATTTATCATGTGTGCAATTTTAAGAAAAACTACGGCCCAAATTAATAATAGTAATATACAGACAGAGACTTGTCTCGTAACATTTTGGTAAAATGTTATATGGGTGCATGTATCCTTTGAAGCCAACAGCTTGAATCGTTTATCAATTTCTTTTAAAGCACATATATCTGTAAATCAAAACATTGAATTTATAGTATTTTATCCTAAGAAGTATAACTTGAATGAAATTCTCAAGTTATGACAGTTGATGACAGAATTTTAAAGTTAAACGAACAAGAATATAGAATTACTGCACAGCCTCAACCATTACAACCATTTTAATACATTTTTCTAATAGAATAATAATAAATAAATTACCTATCTAGATGAATAAAAATCTAACATGCAGAAACAAAACATGGGTGTTCGATCCAATAGAATTGAAATATTCCCTCTTTAGATAATAAGAGACATGGATGAGTTATTGTAGTTTTTGTTTATCTGTATTTTCTAGTTACTAACAGGAACATGGGATTCCATTATACGCAAAGTAAAGGGGGTTTGATTTCTAAAGAAGAAGCATTGGTTATCCTAAGTTCTGAATATCTGGCTCTATTAGTTCAGTCCATTATGAAATACACATTTTTTTTTCATGTAAGTAAAAGATTTCTAGCATGAGATGTGTGAAAGGGATTTTTCTGAACAGGAGTCTTTTCCAGGCCATAGAAAGAACTGTGTAGAGGCTTGGCATGCTGAAGACTGAGGCTAGCCATGCCTGCCTCCTTGCATTTGGAAGCTTTGGCCAAGAGATTTGTATTCACAACTGTACAACGGTGCAGCTTCCTGGTGTGTGCTCTGTAATTCACAGATGCTTCTGTTACCTGCACATGGTCATCTGTAGCTCCTCTACACCACAAAGGAACTGTGGAAGATAAAACAAAGTGGCCAGAGGTATGTTGTACCTCCTTAGGGAGACTTCCCAGTCATGTGAACCAGTGCCTACAGGCAAATCCCATGTGATCACGTGTTCACATTCTGCTCGGCCTGCAAGGGCTGCCCACCTTCTCAGGCCAAACTCTCTATCCTGTCTTCAAAACCCAATTTAAATATCTCTTTCCAGCCTCACAGGGCCCACAGGGCAGACTCAGAATTAATTTCTTCCTTCTGTGCACTGCCATGTCACTGTTTTCATATTGCTAGTACAGAGTGAATCATAATGCATGATGATGGGTAGCTTGCCAGCATATTTTCCCAACCCCGTTAGGAAAGCAGGGAGAAGAAGGAGATGACACTAATATTTATTCAGCCTCTAGTGTTCATTAAGCATCATCTGTAATTGGTGCTCTTAACAACTTATATGATTATCAAATAATCTCAAATGCATGTGTTATTATCTTCACCTCACAATAAAGGAAGTGAACTTTCAGTGAAGTTACAGCACTTGGTTGCAGGAGCTGTGCACAGACCTGTGTCCTCCCAAAGTCTTTTTGTTGAAACTTCCAATGATGCTATTCAGAGACAGGGTTCTTGGCAGGTTTAGATGAGATCATGAGTGGAAATCCTTACTACAAAATCAACATCCTTTTATTTCAAGAAGTAATTTTTTCCTGCACTTTCTGTCGCTGTCTGTCTCTGTTTCTGTTTCTCTCTCTCTCTCTCTCTCTCTCTCTCTCTCTCTCTCTCACACACACACACATACACACACACACACACATTCCCATACAAGGCACATAAAGAAAGCAGTCAACCAGAAACTGCATTCACACATATAACCCCATTACTTGGGAGGAAAGAGAATTAGAAATTCATGCTCATCCTTGGGCACAAAGCAAGCTTGAGGCTAGACTGACCTGTATAAGACCCAGTCTCAATATTATGGCAGCAACCCACCCTTCTCTGATTGAATTTAAAGCCCGTGCCATAAGACAGAACTCATGTCTAGGTCTGTTAACTGAGTCAAAATATCATAGGTGACTAGGCCATAAGTCATGGGGGGTGGGGGTATCTTGTACCATTATTCTGTTAAAGGTATATATTGTTAAACAACCCCATAAGCGCTTATCTTTATCATCACAGATGAGTGCATTTTTAACCCTAATTTAAAAAAGTTGTTTGTTTATTTACAGTAGATTGTGATTAAAACGGAGACCTGCAATTGGTCAATTGTAGATTGCTCTAGATGGGGATCAATACCACAACCCTCCCCTTAGTCTCAGGAGTCATTAGGAAGAAGAAGGGACGGAAATACAGTCAGATCCAAAACCTCTGCAGAGAACAGGACTTATTTGCTAGATATGACAGACATCATACATATGAACCCACAGAGGCTGTCACTGCCCGCACAAGACCTGCTCATAGTTAAGATAGCCAAAATCCCAGCATGAACCAGAGGGTGCTCAGGACGTCCCACTTCCAGCTGAAAAGCTATTGGCAATTGATGGCTGGGAGTGGGGGAGTATGTGTTCTTTAAGGATGAGGCTCCTGAGAGACCGCCCATGCTCCATGCTCCTTTAGGTGATGGACACACAGGCAGCACTAAGCAGACAGTGGGTTTAAAAATAGACAAAGAGTTGGGATGGGAAGTGGTGGAGAAATAGGGGAGGAATGGGAGAAGAGAGACTTGAGACATAGATTCAATTCAAATATATTATATGTGTATATGAAAATTCTGCGCAATAAAATATTAATTAAAAATTAAAGAAGGAAGTAAAAGAGAGAGAAGCAAGGGGGAAGAAAGGAAGGGGAAGAGGAAAGAGAAGGGAGAAGAAAGGGAAGATGAAGGGAAGAGAGAAGAGAAGAAAAGAGAAAGCAGTGAAAAGGAGAGGGAAGTAGAGAAGAGGGGAGGAGAGGGGAAGAAAGAGGAGAAGAGAGGAGAGAAGAGAACAGGAGAGGAGAGAGAAGCCATGTCCGATTGCTATGCGGTAAACATAGCTCTGAGATAACAAAATTCACCTGTGTTGTCTGGATGGCTCTTGGATATTTGTGGTGCTATTTTGCTTAAGCAAAAGCTTTTGGGAAGGATTACAAAAGCTGTATTAGCCTTTTCAGATTAGTTGCTTGGTGTAACAGGCTTTGATAGTATAGACACAGGAGACATAGGTTATACACAACTGGGCTCAAATAAGCAATCAATTTTAGAACAGTAACTTTTATAAGATTTACCTAAGTAATTTTGTTCAAAGCCCAACTGGAATCTCATTGAGGCGACATTAAAAACTGCAATGCTTGTATGTACTAAATCGCGTACTCTAGAAATATATTTTATTTACATGTATGAGTGTTATGACTGCAGGTGAGCTCATGTGGAATGCATGTGCCTGGTGCCCACAGAGGCCTGAAGAGGGCATTGAATCCCCTGATAAAGGAGTTTCAGGTGATAGTGAGGTACCATGTAGGTGCTAAAAATCGAACCTCATTTCTCTGCAAGAGCAGCAAGCATGCTTATTTGTTGCCCCTAAATTGTATGCTTTTGTGAAAGCACTGATAAAGACAATTTTTTAACTTAATTTTTTTATTATTAGTTATATTTTATTAACTCTGTATCCCAGCTGTATCCTGTTCCCTCATTCCCTCCCAATCCCACCCTCCCTCCCTCATCTCCTCCCTGCCCCTTTTCAAGTCCTCTGCTTGGGGAGGACCTCCTCCCCTTTCATCTGACCCTGTTGATAAACACAAATTTATTGGGGATTTGTTCGTGGGTTCAGTCAGGGAAGTAAAGCACAGGTATCCACATATCCTTGATTTAAAAAAAAAAATAGTTCTCCTCTACTGAAAGGGCATCTTTTCTAGGATGCACTCTAGACAGGAATGTAAACGGAACTTCAAAAAACAGAGAAACCCATCCAACCATCCAATCAAACATGGTGATCAGTGGAGGGACAGAAGAAACAGCCAGATGGACCTCACATTCAGCAAGTATCTTCTCCTTCCTTATCTTACAACTTTTAAATTTGTATAGAAAACTAAAATTTAGGGATATTTTTCTCCTATTCTT
The DNA here is from genome assembly GCF_907164565.1 of Psammomys obesus. Classification (NCBI taxonomy): domain Eukaryota; kingdom Metazoa; phylum Chordata; class Mammalia; order Rodentia; family Muridae; genus Psammomys; species Psammomys obesus. The sequence goes on from NW_026591086.1 coordinate 41,938,287, forward strand.
TGCTTTGGTGAAATAGTCGCAGACTCAATGACTTATCATCCCTCTCAAAGCCAGAGCAGACTCCCACTCAGTACCATCTTTAAGGTAAGGAGCGAGTAGTAGAGAACAGGTCAGTTGGAAAGTTTACAACTTTCAAACCCAGAGGTTCAATTTCTGTGTTTATAACTGTCTAAGTGAGGTGAGAAGGCCCTGCCCCCAACCCGCCAAGTCTCTTGCAATCCTACCCTGTTTTCAAAATTCAATGCAAGCAGTTTCCTTTTCCTCCCACGTCCTCTCTATTATATCCGTCAATCCTGTCTTCAGAAAAATGTTCTGCCTCCACTGAGTATAAGCACTATGTTCATTTGCTAATACAGAATGAATCAGAATGTGATTCTGCTTTGGTAGCATTTGATCATCAAAGTCTCACCCTTCCACTGGCTCCCTCCATCCTGAGAAGTCATCCTAGGAAATCACCAGGTGGCAAGTCAGTAAACCAAATAAGTTTGGTTTAACAGATTCGGGGTAGCAACCGACTGACTCTTGCTCTCCTTGCAGACTAGAAATTATTAAACATGTTTGAAAACTAAGGTACTCAGAGCTCAAGATTTGTATGTATTATGTGTGTGTGTGTGTGTATGTATGTATGTATGTATGTATGTATGTATGTATGTATGTATGTATTTGTGTGGCATGTGTGTGCTCAAAACTGACATGGATGTCTTCCTTGATCACTTTCCACTTTATGGCAGAGTCTCTTTAATTGAACCCAGTGCTCTCTAGTTCAGTTAGTCTAGCTGACCAGCTTGTGCTGGGTACCCCTCTTATTTTGAAAGTATAAAATCGGAATGCTGACACATGCTTGATTATAACATGCTTAGCATTTCTTCCCTTTGTAGAATGACTGTATGCCATGGTTCACTTTGTAACTGTATCAATCACGTTTTACTGGTGATTTTTGGTTCCATCAAATTACTTAAATTTTCTGTTATACAGAAACATTATGGGAGCCAGTTTTCAAAATCTTCTTTGATGTCATTCGTTAGCTATCACCTTTAAATAACTGCTCTCAAAAAACAGCCCAGAATGAGAATTTTGGAGTGGTGTGTGAGCTCTCTTGTCTGCTCCATAGCTTGCGAGCTGAGAGCAGTCCCTAGCTCAGACTTGAAGAGGGGAATTAGCAAAAAAAAAAAAAAAACAAAACCTCCGACTTCCTGTGACAGTGGCAAGAGGCAGTTCATATCTCATCTCTGCACTGTTTTTCCTACTAAAGCTTGACTTCCTTTTATGTGTGTTCATCATCCTATCTCCCTGAGGTACTTATACCCCCCTCTAATAACATACACAGCTAACATAGGCCAACCTTTTTTTAGTTCTAGAAATGTGTCACTGGGCACAAATGTGCTTAAATCCTGCTCTATTGAACCCTACCCTATTAACAACATGTTTCTAAGGCTGTAAATGTAGGAAACCATGTAAAAATAAGTAGATAGGAATCGTAGATAGGAGTTATTAAGGGATGTTGCTGAAAGATTAAAGGTAAATATATATTATGAGACAGGCTAATAAGGTGGTCAGATACTCTTGAAATTAAGTTGAAATGGAATATGCAGAGATGAAAGGAAATTAAATATGAAACCCTGAGATACTTATTAAGCCATCAGTGGCAATGTAGATGATGATGTCACAACCAGGGGAGAAAAGACGACCCGTGCAAAGTTGGACGAGATCCAGTTTGCGCTGTAGATTTATGCAGTTAATTTTGTCCCTTGACTGCATTCAGATGAACATTTCTCCTCGACATACACCAAGAAAATTGCTGCATTATAGCTGTGTTAATGGTAATCAGCATGCTAATGAGCACCAGAAGGTCGTTACAGCAAAGAGAGGTTCAAAGATGTATAACCTACAGGAGACAAGAGCGTAGCTCTTCAGGGACCGTGAGTGTCTTGTTTGTAGGTCATAGATTATTTGTTTTGGTCACTGCATTGCGCAGGGAGTTTAATTTAAGCTGGAAAAAAAATGAAGCTTTTTGAATTGTGGGAGCAGCCCAGCTTAATTAAGAAAAGTAATACCAGATAGCTTTAAATTTGTGGTTTTAAAAAATTATATAAGATTCCAGGATAGCAGTAAAGGGTGCTTTCCGATCTGGAATTAGCCTTCCATGGTTATATAAAATGTGAGGTTCTTGTTTGTTTTCTTTTCTTTCTTTCTTTCTTTTTTTTTCCGAGTCAGAAAGTACTCTGTGGCTTTTCCTTCCAGAAAGGGGTCAAAATAACAGAGGTGAAAGGAGCAACATTCAGAAGTTAAGTCACATTATGTGCAAATAATCTCAGAGTCGTGGCCTTCTGGGGGAATTAAGAGGTATTTCATTGTTTACTCCAAATGTGTGTTTGGCTTCAAGAGGTTAAGTATGTATTGATACTGACAAAGGAGGGTTCTCCATCAGAACTATTGCTCCCCTTGATTGTTAAGAGGTTCAGGGGCACAAATGTTATGCAGACTCTAGGTTAACCCAGAAAGCTCTAGAATGCTCCCCCGCCCCAGAAACTTACCCTCAAGCAAAGATTTGTACATTGTATTCATAGGAAAAAAAAATCTAAATACTGCCTTTCTCCACCATGCAGATTTTGTTTAAATGTCCAATTTGACTTATATGTTCCTTGTGTGGGCTCAAAAAAAAAAAAAAAAAAAAAGACACGTTGGGAGTGAACAAAAGGGATAGCCTTCATTTCCCTTGTCTGTTGGCACTAGGACATGCACACATATTATACCTGACTAATGTGATAATATAAATAATAACGTCCTGTAATGGCTGCCCTAATAATTCTCTAGAAGTTCTGTATTTATCAGTCTCCCCTAATGAAACACCTTTCTGTGTGAATCAGAAACTTTTCTTCATTCTACTTCCACAAGATGAAGGAAAGGCCGACAGAAGGTCCTCGTGCCACAGAGGAGGAGGGGTGACGACTCATCTCCTCATACTGTTGCCGCACTGGTCCTCTTGTGCCTCCTAGGACTAGGGAAAACAATAGACTGGGGAGTGCTAACACCGCCACAAAAACTTTAGAACTTCAAAGCAGTTTTCCCACGCCTGAGCGCAAACCGAGTTCTGCATTCCCTTCCCCGCTGTCTAGCATAGTTTCTAGAACCTACTGTTTAATCGACTACAAACGGATGGTGGTCAAGGAATTTGTCCTTATCTCAAAATTAAAAAAAACAAAAATGTTATTGAGGAAAGACTTCCTGAGCATAAACACTTCCATTTGCTTAGCTGACCGGCGATGTTAGCCATAACTAGGGATTTATGAACAGGAATGAAGAACATAAATATTTTCCCATCCCAAAGAGGACAAAGAAGATGGTCCCTACATACACCTACATAGATGATGGTAGATGAATGTATACATATATTACGTACATATATGTATATAGGACACGCACACATATTGTACATGCACACATCTGTCATAAGATAACTGGAGGGATGGCATTTATGCTACACCCCTGAGCAGGCACGCTGGAAGGGTCCAGGTCTCACAACTCGGCGTTTACTAGAAGATCTGAGATGTCAGTGAGGAAGAGATACTTAGGAAAAGCTACCGTCTCAGGGGTCTATTGAAACTTCAAGCAGTGTATACAGGGAGGGCAGTTCTCAGTCTGTTCTGGGGCTGTAACAAAATAACCACGCACTGAAGGACTAACAAACAACAGAAGTTCATTCGTCATAGTTCTGGTGGTCTGGGTGACTGGTGAGGTCGGCCTTCGGGTTCCTGGGTTCTTTTCCCGGGTTCTTTTCCTTAGAACCTAGATATGAAGAAAGAGCAACGGAGTCACCTTAGAAAATAACGGGGGCACTAATTTCATTCACGGGGTTTGTCCTGTGACTGAGCAGCTTCCAAAATACCCCACCTCAGTATTTTCAATTTGGAAGTTAAGGATTCTGCACAGATATTCAGACCATAGAAATGTCAACTTAGGTTTCATCACTCAGAAAACGAATGCTTCCCTCACTTCTCTTCCATATCTAGAGGAAGAGCGTTTGGAACTGGCGAGAGTGGGGACCAGCCCTATCTAACACCCTGCTCATCGACCCACAGTAGCTGTGCCTGCTCATCACTCAGCACGCTGCCTCCACCCTCCCTGAGCAGGCCTGTAGCCGGGAAATCCTGCAGGGGGAGAATTTGGGTTGCTCCCCGGACTTCTAGGAAATCCGAATCTCTACAGTATCCCTTACACTGTGAGTCTGTTTCATGCGTCGCTCAGTTGTTGTCTCCAAGACAGGTGAGTCAATGAGAATTCTACACTGTATGGAAATGTAGAAGGCCCCAAGGGTGCCAGCTAGGTGTTTGCTCTCTCTTGGCCACACTTCTGTTCCTTCAAAGTAAGGCTCCAGAGCTCAGTGCCCTGCCAGGATTTCAAATAGGGCAGTGGAATGTGGGCATTGAGTGCTCCATGTTCGATGAAACCTACGGCCACTTCCCCAAACCAAACCCAGGATGGAAAAACAGAGAGACACCACACTTTCTTCTCTCTTCACATCTCCTGAGACCAAAAAAGATGATGTCATCGCCTACTTCCTCTACCAGCCTGAACATCCTTTACAGGCAACTCACTCCCACTGGCCCCGCCTCACCTGTACTAGAATTGCAGATGAAGGGGCACATGCAACCTGTCGTGAGGGGACGTACACACAGGTAACACTGAGGATGGTAAAACATAGAAAGTGAAAAACATATTTCTAGACGTAGTCACTGAGTTTCTGATTAACCACACCTGTAGGGGGCTGACACCGCTTCTCATGTGAACTAAAACTTGCCTCATTGTTCCAGCTGTTTCTAGTTGGAGTCTTTGCTAAAGCTGCAGGTCTCCAAACAGATGTGCTATCGTCCTGAAACATTGCTAGTGTCCACCAAGACAGATGATGAACCTGGGAAATTTGGCTCAGATGTTAAAAGGAACTATTGACATCGATGCATCTATACTCCTAGGATATCAAGGACAAGGGCCTCGAGTTGCCATCTTCTCAACACTCCCATTTCTCTTAGCAATTTGGAATACCTGTTGGCCCGTCTCCATGTCAACTGCTACCTCCTCCCTGGGCCAGTTCACAGGTCTACCACTAAAGCAAAAATTGCATGTGATTCTCTACTGAAAACTTTTTATCTTCGCCTTGGCCTATGCTATAACTCAACCTACTTTGCATGATTTCATGAACTGGCCTTCCTTCCCTTCTTCTTCAGCTTCTGCCCACCTTTCCTTGACCTTTGTGCCTCAGCCAACCCAGGTCTGAGAGTCCCTGAACTTGCTATGTCATTTCTTGCCTTTGGGCTTCTTAGTTCCTTCTTTGGAATCAACTTCACAGCACTAAAGTGTGATGAACCCTCATTCATCTTTCTTTACCTGCTGGACTTACTGTACCCAGAAAACGTCTTCCACAACTCCCACATATATCCCACCACAACATTTCAAATCTTTTATTTCATTTATGTATATGCAGGCACATGCACAGGTTCACATGGAGACCAGTGGGCACTGGGTGTCTTGGCAATGGAGTAAGAAGTGTTTGTGACCTATCTGATACGAGTGCTTGGATCCAACTCCCAGTCCTCTGTTACAGCAGTGAGCAGCACTAACCACTGAGCCTTCTCTCAATGTCTAGAATGGATATATTATGTATGAGCTTCTATTTGATCTCTTGTAGATGCTGAGAAGGTATGGGATCCCATGAGCACACAGGAGGTACTAAAAGTTAGGAAACAGAGAGCTGACTTTGTATCACATCATTCTGCAGTCATGGGAAGAACCCTACCAGCATCGGCCATATAATCTGTAATCTCGAGAAATCAAGAAATGTAAGGCCTACTTGGACTTCAAAGTAAGTGCCAAGCCAGTCTGACCTATATAGTAAGGCCTTAGAGATGCAGAGACCGGTGGGAGGGTGGGTAAATCAGAGCACACAGGTGTTCCTAGAGACTTGCTAATTTCATCCTCAAAATTCTTATCCGAATTTTTTTAGCATTGTTTTTGACCTATAGAAGCATGCTGGTATAACAGCAACATAATACATCACAGCAACGTAATACATGGACGCACATTTGTTCAAGTATGTACATATATGTGTGGATGCCTGATATGTCTCTTTACTCTTCATACTATACTTCAAACCTACAAATTCAAATTAATTACTATATTTTTATCAGGAGCAAAATAAAAGCATTTCCTCTAATGACAACCAGGCAGAGGAGTAAAATTAGCTTCAAATGAGCATGAAAGAGCATAATGTTGTAGTTTACAGGAAACCTAGTATATCCTGCAGCCTTTTTCTTCCTTCACGTTCTTTGTGGTGAAGCAGAGAATCATGCCCTTAGGTTTTCCACACTATATATGTAGATGGGAGCAGAAAGTAGCAGCCGTGGTGTGGGCTCAAAGACAATGCAATTAAAAAGACAAAGGATAATTTGATTATCCTTAATGTGCTGCATCTTTCCTTCAAAGTCACCACAAATCCACCATCTTCACATAATGTCATTCCAAAAAAAATATTATTTTAGGCATAAGAAAATTCTATAGACAGAAACATATTGGATGAAGTATTGCTTGTGGTGTAATTTTAATTCTAAAAGATCTTGCTAAGAGGGCTTATTTAAATAGGCTCTCTCTGAGATGAATATTTAGGAGAAAAAATTCCTACAGGATGATTTATAGCAAAATTATATGAACAGAATGAAGGACAGAAGAATTTTATTAGAAAAGGGTCTCATTTCCACAAAATATAAATTATACCTTTTAGAAAATATATTGAATTTTATTAATATTCTGTAGACAGCCTGAAGTGTTAATCTCCACCCCTACCTATAAGACTTTCATTATGATGTACAAGGTGTATTTACCCTTTAACCAAATAATTTTTGAGCAACTCAGTGGAGTCTTCAGTTTACATACCCTATAAAATATTTTCTTTGCGTTTACAAAATTCATATTTTTGTATTGTTGGCACCTTTTAATGGTTTATGCGTGGCGTGTATATTTTACATATAAATATTCATGCTTTTAGCATTATCATTCAAGCACATATGAACTTACATATCTGATAACTGAAAAAAATGTTCAACAGCTACTGTTAATGTTATTATCATAATAACTACCCTTTAATAGGGATACAGTTTGGCTTTTTTAATGCTGTTATTAAAAATTTGCCTTGTTTCATGTTAAAATTTATAGTCAGGAGAATTACGTGGGGTCTACCAGTGATCACCATATTTATGCCTGGCATTTGAAAATGACCTCATTTAGACCTTGGTAGCTAATATTTTTGATGAGGAAATTGACTTATCATGATGTAAAGAACTTGGTCATAAATTTTTTCCCAGTCTCTCTCAGTCTTGAAAATCGATCTGCTTAGGCTGATGAGTTCGTTGTAAGGAATTATAGGGAAACTGATCATTGATGAAGTGTAGGCTCCATCCAGGACAAGTGCAAATTTAGACTCTGCCCCATTTGCACTACAACCCCTTCTGCTGAATTCCATTTCGTCTTTGTTTGTTTATGCATTCATTTAACCTCACTTATTACAAAAGTAACTTGAGATGACTCAGAAGCTGGCTACCCATATTATCGAGTCCCACCATGTGTCAGTGAAAGGCTAATATTAGAATAAGGTCATGGGATGGCACTACCCAGAGGTCACAGACGCAGACTCCTCCTGGGGACCCGTCTTCTCACACTCCAAGATCTGGGTAAGTCAGGGATGGTGGTGTTAGTCTGCAAGCCCAGCACTCCGAAAACCAAGGAGAAAGGTTGAGACTGCGTCTCAAACAAAACAAAGCAAAACAGATTTGTCTAAAATAAAATGGGCATGTGAAGCCACTGGTTACTAATTTCTTGCCCAATAAGTCAGAACTACCTTGCTTGTGTTGCATCCATCTCCATAGACGGGACCCAAATGATACAGCTTTGATTTTTTTTTTTTTATTCCTAAGCATTATTCCTACACGATGCATAACGGTCTCCGTGAGCAACTCAGAACCTCCATTGTAACCAGTTCCGTTGACACCCCTTTCATCACTCAAGCTATTGTCAGTAAAAATACATAATAACAAAGAAAAGAAGAAAACACACACTATTCTTTTAGGCAGCGTTTGGTGACTTTAAAATAAAAAGTCTCCATCTTTCCCGCTATACAAGCTCAATGCAGCCCATTCACTGGCATCCTTTCAAATGGCGTGAATTGTATCCCTCCCTTTCTTTGATTTATCCCTCTGCTGGCCCTGCAGGAGAGCATCATTTTTTCCCCTGCCCTCTGTCCTCTATATTTCATTTCAGGTGTCTATCGAGGCAACAGAAGATAAAGCTCTCTGCCCTCCCCTGTACTAAAGTTCTATATGGAATCAGTTCACCTGTCTGTCACTCCTCATTAAATTCTTACCCTCTTCATTCACATCCTGATCTTTGCAAATGAACATTTGCTTAATAAATGTTCCCAAGACTAACAGTGCAGAGTGAAAATCCCACACAGCAGTAAATTATTAACTCAGTCACAGAGGGAGTGCCACATATGACTTTTCAGAATGAGTTATTATGTGGATCATCATGTAATTATGAATTTTTCAAGCCATGATAGAGGAAAATTGAATATTTAATATTTTATGGACATATTCTACACTGAGGACATCTTTCAAAATTTTATGATAATTTTTAGAGTGAGCGAAGAGCAGAACAAAAGTTACAAAATAATTGCAAACTTGAATATTTAATCACCCGGTACGTTGTTGGTTATTTCTCAAATTATATAACGTAACCAAAGCTGTGAACTTTTAATCATAGTGAATTCAAGTGGGAAAAAAGTACATTAAGGCCAACTGACAAATATGCTTTAGTTGTTTAAGAAATCAGAATACAGGATTTAGTATTGTCAAATCAGATCTTAGAGTGTAAATATTCCATTTGTATGAGAGGCAGTCTTTAATGATTTGTTCTATGTGAGCTATTGTTGAGCAAACAAGTTCCTTAAATACTTTCAAAATGTTCAAAACCAATACCAAGATACAAACTGCAAAATGATTTGAAACTCTTTGTAAGAAAATAAAATTTGGCATTTGCAAAAGAAAAAAAAACCTATTTGGGGCTTTGCTTAAAAAGAAAGGTAAGGATTAACAAGCCCATGGTCAATAACCCACAGCAGCCATTGCCTCTGAATTCCGCTAGGCAGAGTCTGCGGATGCCTGCATCCTGTCACAGGGCGATCTTTAGTGCCTCAGGTATCACTCTTGTTTAAACTCAGAAAACTAGAGCATTTGGTGATCTGAAATTATTTCCCATAGGATTTCCTGGTTGCTGAAGAGAGCCATTTCTCAGGTGCTAATGCAGTAAAGTTGGTGAATATTTAAAACCTGCGGTTCTCAACTCTGGGGCCACATTTACTCTGCATCATTCTAATCATGCAGATTCCAAATTGATTGCTGCAGTGACACTGGGCATAGATTTTTTTTTTTTTTAAGTTCAGATAATTTTGACTTTCATCAAGGGCTTAAAAATCACTGTAGCCTATAGGTCTGCCTGTCATCCTGTTTCTAAAGATGAAAATCAGCTTTCTAAATATCCAAAAGGATTCATCCTTTGGAAACATTAATATATAAGAACTAAACATACAGAGATAATTAATTGTCAGTACTGGCCCTCAAATTGCCCATATTCTAATGAAATGCATGAATGAACAAGCAAAATTTGGCACAGTTGCCGTTGCTTATAATTGTGTATGTCACCAGTACAAGAGGTCAACAACATCCAAAGGACTTTTCAAAAACGGAAATTTGATTGAAAAAAAATATGATAAGATTACTTCATTCATTCATTCATTTGTTTCTTCATGCTATTATTTATCCATGAAACTCTGAATGACTATGACTCCTGAGTGTTATCTTCCACTGGGTATAGAAAGTGACCAGACAGTACGTAGAACGCATTGGTTAACCATTGCTTTGTAGCAAAATACCGCAAAATTTCAGTGACTTAGAACATCACCTGTTTATTTGCTCATGGATTGGAAGGCTGCACTGAGTTCAACAGCTTTGTCAGGAAATTATGTATTCATATTACAATCTTTTAACATCTTTGAAGAAAGTGAAATTTGACAATGCCACGGTACCTACCCTTGAAAATGAATATTTTTGGTAAGGTGAATTCTCAGGAATGTTTCAAAAAGCCAGATTTACATATTGCAAAATATTTTAGAGGAAGAAAGTCTGAGTAGATTCTCAGACTGTGGGACTAGTTCTCCTTTTCCTTCTTTTGCCAATACTGTTCCCAACCCCATAAATAGAGGGAGAGATTGGTTATTCTCATCCCATGTAATCTTTCCATCATAGACCCCTTCCTGGCTTGTGAGAACACCAACCCAGTAGCACGAGGATTTAAAATAAATCCTGTAATTCATTTCAAATGGGGCTGATGTAGGAAGAAGAGCCCAATGTGACATGACTCCCTGAGCTCTGCTGCTTTTGTGTGTCCCTGTTCGTCCACTGGAGACCAGAGACCAAACCACGCTGAGAGGACTTTGCACAGCAGAAGTGGTAGGAGCAGCCTGACCAACGGAGACTGCCATGTTTTAACCCCAACTGAAGACTGAAAAACAACAAACCGAGGAATCTCAGAGAAGAACACCCCCCAGGCTTTCAGCCAACCAAGAAAAAGGCTTTCAGAGCCAGCAGGAGCAACCATGTGTCAAACAGGAAATTAATAACAGCAAACATGACAGTTCATCCCAAATCTGTTCTGGACTTAATGTATGTCTAGTCCAAGTGAGAATTTTTATTGAAAGACACATTAAAAAAAAAAAACTATCCTGAAATTGATCTGAGAAAGAACTTCAGACACTGCTAAATTAGGAAGAAAAGACAGGTATATGGGAATTTTTTTTCTTTCCTCTAGTTTCATAAACAAAATTGTAACTTCTTAAATTGTGACAAAATTTTATGTACATATGTTTGATAATTAACTACCTGAAATATTTTTAAAAGCCCTAACATTTGCAAATATACTATTGAGTGAAAAATATTAGTACAGGGACCAAAGAGATGGCTTGGCAGTTGAGAGCATTTTGCTACCTGCTGTAGAGAATCCAGACTCAGGTCCTATCACAACGGCCTGTAATTCCAGTTCCAGCGGGCCAAATGCCTTCTTGCGGCCTTCACAGGCGCCAGGCACATACCCCGGCACTCTTATATACACACACATGCTGGCAAAACACTCAAACTCGTAAAATAAGAAGATATTTGTATGCATGAATTTTTAAATTCGATTTAGGTAAGTCACACATTGATGCAGAGGCTGCACAAGTTACTGAAAATCAAGAGAGTCACAATCCTGGAGGTGGACGGAGTGGTCATACACGGTTACCGTGTGCGACACTGGTGGGGTTCTGGTGACTCGGGTCCTCACAGGGAAGGTACCCCACCAGCAGGCCAGCAGGAAGGCCATGGTATGAATAGTAGACTCAATAACTTGAAGGAGAAACTATCCTCCAGGAAGGTCACCCGGTGCCACAAGCTAGCATTTTATCCACTGAAGCATCAGGTATTGATGGAAGGAGCTGCCAGACCATTAGACTCCCTAATCCTCAGTAACTCTGCTCTTGGAATTAGCCTGCCTCAAACAGATTGTTCATTCCTCAAGTAGATTTTCCTCAGTGCAGAACTGGATTCAAAATAAAACAGTGAGCTCTTAATATATTAATTATATTTCATTTTTTAGTTTATTTTTGAGATGACAATATAAGGAACAACATTTCTCTCTCCCTTTTTTTCCTTCCATATCCTCTCATATAATCCTCCCCTGTCCTTCAAATGCATGGTCTCTGGTTCCACTGATTCTTTTCAGGGGTGGGAGGGGTTCAAGACAGGGCTTCTCTATGTAGCTCTGGCTGTCCTGGAACTCTCTCTGAAGACCAGGCTGGTGGCCTTAAGCTCACAGAGATCTGCCAGCCTCTGCCTCCTGAGTGCTGGAATTAAAGGTGTGTTTACCACCACCACCGCCCAGCAATATTCTTAAAAATAACTTGTTCAGTCCATATGACATTGTCTGTGTGCATGTTTTCAGGGCTGATAGTTTAGCAATGGATAACATTGCTCCTCCTTGGGGAAGGTCGCCTGTCCCGCTCCTGCCTTTCTTGTTGCTGATAGCTCTTTGTGTAGGGTCTTTGGGACAGACAGAGACCACTACAGAAAACCAATGTCAGTCAAAATGCAGAGTTGTGTAACCTCACCCCAGTGGATACGGCTACAACACGCTCCGACCCTAAGGCTCAGAGGGCCTTATGGAAGAGGGACTGTAATAAGAGCTAGAGGATCTGGGAGTTGGCTGTGAAATTGTACCTTAGCAATGTCAGAAGCTACACCCATAAAATCTCATCAACATGACCACCCAAACGTGAGCTGAACAAGGAGGACACCAACAAACATGCCAAACTGTATATGTGTGGGGTGAGCCCATGAGCCTCAACCACATTTTAATAACAGTCAACCTGATCAGATACACCTGTGAAATCTTGCCTTTACAAACTGTTCTCTCCAGCATCAGATGGAAACCCCTGTCAGTGGACTTGTGGAGGGGCATGGCTGGAGAAGAGGGAGGGAGGGTGGAATTGGGAGGGGCCTATGGAGGTGGCTCCAGTTGGGATACAAAGTGAATAAACTGTAATTAATAAAAAAAATTAATTTTTAAAAAGTGAAAAAAATAACTGCTGTCTCCGGTGGGTGATACTGAACAAGCTTGATTGTGATCGTGCCATAAATGCTGGATTTCGTTAGTAGCAGATGAACTGCATTTTGAGGCAGGCACACACACACACACACACAGAGCGAGAGCGGGAGAGCAAGAGATATGGGCGGGGGAGAGAGAGAGAGAGAGAGAATGTGCAGGTGCACACACACACACACACACATTTTCTCCCAGGGCTTTAAGTAGTTCAGGGTCACATGCAAACCCCTGGTTCACCACAGGAAAAAGAATTCGCAGAGCATCTGAATGTATATGCTGTTTCTCGGCAGGGACAGCCGAACTTGTGGCGCATGGAGCAGCCCGATTTCAACATAATGACTGAAACTTGGCAGAGCCCATGGAAAGAAAAGACTAAAAGACAGAGGTATTGTGTCACAGATGCCAATGACAACATGAAAGGTAAGAGAAGGGCAAGGGTAAGAAAGCCGCAGCAGCTGTCTTCTCGAGCCTTCAGCCTGGCAGGCATGGCCCGCGCAGAGCCATAGATGCTGCTCAGGTGTGACTGGATCCCGTCAAGAAAAACACAAAGACCAAAAAGGCAGAACTTCCCATGGTGAAGTGAATTGACTGACCAGTTCTCCTACTCAGATATTTTCAGGAAACACTTCAGGAATATTTAGGATCTTTAAGGTCAACAATGAGTTATTCCATGGCCAGTAACTTTCTAGCCTTCATGGATAAGGAAAGTCTTCTATAAAATCTGGCTCACATTCAGAAACAGCTTTGACCAACCTATCTGTGGAGGAAATACACAAAGTGAACCAGGCAGAATCCTCACAGTGCTGAGGATACAGATGATAAAAAGACAGCAATGAAAGTGTCTCAGGAGTTCATGTTGAGAGGACGTGCAAAGTGTGGCAAAGGGCAATCCCTCAGGAGGACAGTCTGTGTCTACCAGGCAAAGAACAGAGGGGGGCCTTTAACACAGAGTTGACAGTCGTGGAATACAGCAGGTACCGTCATGGAAGTGAAGACTGTGATGAGTGTCAGGCCCAGTTTAATAACAGTCAAGAATCAGACAGTGGATCCTCTCCCCTTCCTAAATTACAGAGCTGTAGAAGAAAAATGTAGTAGATAGTCTCTGAAAGTGGCCAGGAAAGCTATTCAAGATGAAAACAACAGAAGAGAGATTGAACTCGATTAAACTGAATCAAAAGGTAGGAATTTTTTTTCCTTTGTCTCAACTTTGACCTGGAGTTCCTAGTCAGTGAAGTTTGTCAAGATTATGCTACTTTCTAAATTCGGTTCCTCATAAAATAGGATGAGGGAGGAAGGGTGGGATGAGGGTCCTAACTCATTCATTGATTAGCTTCAAAGACATAGCTCTAAAGTTCTAACATTTTTCAAGTGTGAAGAAATTTGCATTCAGAAGAGCAGAGAGGGAACTTAAACCCACTTTCTCTAAAGTAAAACTCTCCCAAAAGGGATGGGGACTCTGGAGCTTGTGGGAAAAGCCTGAGGGAGGTTCTCAAGGTGAGGGGTAGTCAGGGCCAATCAGAAAACTCCTAGGAGGCTGCCAGTTCTGAGGCTGCATTCTTCCCACAGATAGCAACACAATGTCTCACCACTATGCTCACTGCCACCACCCTTACTGACCCAGCTCTTTTCAGCTTATTTGTTAGTTGGCTTTTACCTAAGGTCCTCCTGGCAATGCAATAAAGCAAAAGTGATTTTGTCTGATGTGCTGTCTGACAGCCTCCTGCCCTCTTGATGAGAATGGCCAGTTGCCATCGCTTCAGCAAACGCAAGCTAGAAATCTAAATTGCCTACCATTAACTCCTCGTCCCTGTCCAAGATTTATCTGTTCACACATTTATTCAGCAAGTGCCAGGTCTTGTGCTGTGAGAAAGAATAACTACCTACTCTCTCAAAGCGCATAAGCTCAGCACTGCACTTACTAAGTATACAAACTCTGGATATCACGTGTGCCTGTGATATTGTCTTAGCTTGGTGTCTATTGCTGTGATAAATATTGTGATCAAAATCCACTTGGGAAAGAATGAGTTTATCTCCACTTAATGCTTCATAACCCATCGCCGAGGGAAGCCAGGGCAGGGACCTAAAACCAAATACTGAAGCAGAGACTGTGGAGGAGCACTGCCTACTGGCTTCTCTGCTGCTTTTCAGCTGCCCGGAGGTGGCACTGCAGACAGTGGGCAGCTGTCTCCTACATCAGTCATTAGTGAAGAAAATGACCCACAGACTTGCCTAGAAGACAAGCTGATGGAGGCAATTCCTCAGCTGATCCTTCCTCTTTCCAGATGACCCTACCTTCTGCCAAGCTGACAAGAACCAATCAGCATGAATATGAATGGGCAAAATATAAATATTTGTGATAATCCCTATGGAAGTTCTTTCTGTCGTTTGAATTATTACCTATGTTTTTCTCACCGTTTTATTTGTGCTTATGATTGTTCTGCAGTTTTGATGTATATTACAAAATGGCGACTTTGTCAATGAGGATGCTAAGTACCAGGGCAGAAAAAGGAATCTTCCAAGCTCATGTGGCTGTTAACATGATATGGGCATTCTGATGTGGGACTTTGTGACTCTAGGGGGTGATACCAAATTGAATACTACACAGAGCATCACATGAACTCAGTGAGCCCACTAACAATACAAGAATTTGCAGCCTGTGTTGGTAGTTACCTTTAATGACAGCAGCACACTGGGCTTGATATTAGAACTCTAGTCCTTTCAGAACCTCGGCGGCAGACAGCTTAATGAAGCAAAGGAACCCTTCTCCCAGCTCTGAGAGACACCATTCCAAGCATCTGGGGCAGAGTCAAGCACCTAAGGAAGTCCTGTCAAGTCCCCAAATCCAGACCATACTTACAAGTTTTGCTATAGTCTTTGTGTGGCACTTGACCTCTATGAGATGTTCAATATTTATAAAGATAATTCACCACAGGCATCACAAAGAATGAAGGGAAGAAAGCAAAAATTAGCCACTGCTATTAACAGATAAGTGTAAGACCATCACAGTGGAAATGTGTCTGGTGTTACCTTATGGTCACCTCAAGTACCTCAGTCTTTCTGTTTCCTCTTCCCTGCCCTGCTCTAGACTTCATTCCACGGTTTCCAGGTGCAGCTGTTCCTCTGGGAAGACAGTCTAGATCTCTGCTTCTCTCCTGCACCTTCATTCTAAAGGCTGCCCCACTGAACCAATCAGTGAGTGATCAGGGCACACTGACACAGGTCCCCTTGGCAACTCACCAAAGAGCCCGATACAATGACTTTCCTGGAGGCGTTCACAGACCAATGGCTGTCAGTCATTAAGAAAGCACAGTGGCCAAGAACTGGGCAAGGCTTTGCATGGAATGTCCTGCCCACACTCACAGTCATCTGATGAAGAAGACACTAGTACTCTGTGAAGGCAGACGTGGCATTCATGAATTCACCCGAGACAACACAGTTAACAACGTCCAGGTATGTGTGCACCCAGAGTCTGTAAATCCTACAACAGCCACTTCCGATAGCACAGTTCATGGAAGGGCAGTGTTGGAAGCTATGTTCTATCTCACAGCAGCCCTGCCCTCATTTCACATTTCCACCACTATTAGTAACCGTCCTTTAAAGACAAAACAAGAACAAACACAAACCAACAAACAAACATCTGCTCCCCCCCCTCTCCATTTCTGTCCTAACCA
Organism: Psammomys obesus; assembly: GCF_907164565.1. Lineage (NCBI taxonomy): Eukaryota > Metazoa > Chordata > Mammalia > Rodentia > Muridae > Psammomys > Psammomys obesus. The sequence goes on from NW_026591086.1 coordinate 41,954,693, forward strand.
CCCCACCATCAAAACTTTTCTGATGGGTGGCTTTGTGTTGCCTGCATAACTAACGCTCTTCCTGATCTGGCTGCAACTTCACTCTCCTGCATTCTCCCCTCATCCCAAGGCCTTACTATATGTCTCCCACCCCCAATCAAATCAGACTAGAACAGATATCCAAGGATGCTGTAGGGTCAAAACAAGAGCATGAGAGGGGAGAAGATCAACCTTCAGATTCCAAAGCCGATTTGTCAGTAATTGGCTCCTCCTCTGTTCTCCCACAGGTAAGAAATAAATGATTGAGGCTTCATTGCAAGAGATTAGCTAGATACCATTCCCAGAGCACAACACAGTGCCCAGCACTTGGCACAACAGGTGGAACCTGGAAGGTAGTTCTCTGATGTGTGCTGCTGTCCTACCTGCTCAGGTAGGAACATTACCTGCAAACTCTTTCCTCTGAGGTAGTTGATTACCCATCCTTTAAGCCCAGTCACCTCCTCTAGGCAGCCAGTAGCAGTATCCTCCAAAAGTCCTTATTCCTCCTTCACCTGACCTCTTCAGCACTCACTTCTGGCCTCTAACACTTTAAGGTGGATTTCAATGATCTGTCTGTTACTTGCTTCTCTCTTCTGTTAAAACTATGAGTTCTGCTGGTGCCTCTATATCGGTTAAAAACAATACTTAGCATCCAGTGAGCTTACAAATGTTTGTTGACTAGCTTAATGTTTTTCTCTACTTACTACATTATCACTAGTGTTTGAACAATATTTTAGTATGAAAGCAGGGCCAATGGTGTGTGGAAAGGGAGATTTTTCTCCTAAATTTCCAAAAACATCAACTTTCCATGCAAAAGCCATTTTGGCTCCAGAACCTTTGTCTGCAAATTATATTGGCCTTCCCTTAGAAGCATGAGGGAATTTTTATGACAGGAAAAGCTAATGCTTACAAAACCTTTTCATTGTAAACGTTGATTATTTATGAACTCTTCCAGGAAGGAGACCCTCTGGACGCTGGCACATGGGAGAAGCCATCCCCCCAATTTATAATGAATGAATGTTGGAGTAAATCTCTTCATTAACCAGATAGAGAGAGGAATTTACACTCCCAAGTAATCACTCATCTCTTCAACCACAAATACCCGATAGACTCCGGTTCCTGACTGGTCTCTCATGGGACAGACTTCTTTCTGACCTGCTGCTGAGTGCACGGATCACGGAGACAGGTAGACTCTTCAAAGCTAGTAGCCCAGAGCGAACCCAGCTACAGTTCTGGAAACCCATGGGTGGTCTTGGCTGGTGAAACACAGTCCTTCAAGCAACTGAGGCAGGAGCCCATTAAAGTTGTTAATTTTACATGCTCTGGCACAACAAGTTTATAAATAAATAAGAAATGACCCCCACAATTCCTCCCTCCATATTTCTGTGCACCTTGGCCACAGCGTGGGGGGGTGGTGGTGAAGGGGAGGTCCAGATGGCCCTTCAAAAAAAACAAGGAAGAAGGCACAGCAAAAAAGGAGGCGTTCCTGTCACCAAGATCTGAGGACTTCTGGTGCTGATGCCTTTAGCATTGGATCCAGCTACTTTCAGGAAATTCCCATCAACTTGCCTTCCATGGCTAGACGTGCTCAACTTAAAATTATCATTCTAAACTGCAAGAACAAAACACAGATGTTAGAGTTTCAGAAAAATGTACTGTTGGGGGCCATTAGAAAAAAAATACTGTTTAAAATATATAACATATGTAACTATTAAATACATAAAAATCTCATGTACCAAGAGGCAAAATATGATGAAAGTTGCTGAATATTTTAAGTACCTATATTGCTGCATAAAATGGTTTTGTGCTGTGGAATTTTCTATTGCAGGAGATTTATGAAATTTTGTCAAAGTGGTAGATCATGCTGAAGTCAGGGGAAATACTAGCACACTTTGGGTTCTTTCTATTTTTAATTAAGTTTGAAGCTGTCTCTTTGCGCTTGTGAGTGTAACATAAATAAATGCATGTAAGCATTGGCATGATCAACACTCATGCAGGTCTGTGCACTGTCCAGCTGCACTTGCAAGACGACACCCCCCACTACAGCCCACTCGGGGCTCAATCTGTGCACCCTTTATCGTTGCTGTCAAATGACAAAAGTCTACCTCCTCGCTCACCCTCCTGCATTCTAGGAAGAAAGCGTTAAATAAGCCCCAGGGAGGGCTTCCTGACTTTCCACCCGCAGACCTAAGCTGGGTGGAGTGTTTTGTGAGGCTGGCCATATTTACCGTATTTACCCGTTCCTGAACATGGAAAGGGGCTGAGCTTTAGTAGCTAACTCAAGTCCACCTGCTGCTGATCCCAGGGTCTTGCTCAAAAGTACTCTTGAGAGTTCAGTTATTTAGGATACAAAACACTAAGCAAGCATGAACTAACTGAAAGAACCAAGCCACAACAAAATAGCTCAGATACACACCGCTGCCGGCGTAGGGTGAAGAAAGAAAGAGAAAACAAAAGCAGAGAATTCCCAAGGAACACCACTAGAGTCCTTTCTGTCCATAAGCTGCCCCGAGCCCACCTCCATTTCAGGATCCGCTCCCAATCTCGATCATTCCTGGAATGCACAACCCAGCATGCAATCATGTACTCTGTTGTCCTGTTCCCCTTGCTTTCCGTGGGCTTCTTTCTATCCAAATACAACTGCAGTTCTTTTTCTAGGTCAGTGACACTTTCTCTGGGGTCTACAGCTTTGGCATTCATTGAAAGTTTTAATAATTGCTCCTTAATTGCAGTTATTAAGTCGTTCTGGGATCCCTAGCAATCTCCCTGCATATTTCCTCGTTATACAGGATTACGTTTCTATTTCTTATACAGCTTATTCTGTAACTTTTTAATATAAAACTACACACAGGTTCAGCTAAGTTTTTTCTAATACTACATGAAATTCCACCACGGAGTCCTGTCACAATGTATTTAGATATGTCCATATGGGTACTCAGGTAATTTGTCACATTTGCTAGAATGCCATAAAGGCAAGTGCACAAAATAAACACATCTGTGTCCTTTTGTACTTGTGCTTTTATTTCTTCAGACTTCAGCAGTGAGACAAAGTTAATGGTTATTTTGAAAGTTTTCAAATTGTTGAAGATATTTCCAGTTTACTTTCCTGAAATGTTTCAAAGTCACCCACCAACAACACGTTGAGTGTTCATTTCAGCACACTCTTGACAGTACTGGCTACTTTCAGCCTTTTTACAATTTAGCATCACAAAGAAAAGAGTTGGTTAAAACAAAAGGGAAATGGGGAGAGAAAGAGAGAGAAAGGAAGGAAGAGAGAGAGAGAAGGAGGGAGAAGGGAGGGAGCATTTCTCTGACTGCTGGCGAATTTAACTTTCTTCCTTACTCATTTGCATATCTTCTTTTAAGGACTGACTTTACTTTTGACTTTTTATATTAAATGTGAAGCCTTTCACTGTACCTTACGGATGTATTTTATGTGTAAATGATATACAGATTGTTCCTCCAGATAAATCTCACACCTTATAAACTTCTTGGGGATAATGACTGCATCTTATATCTCACAAGCGCAAGTTTAGCATATTTCAATGTGTTCATTGGAGATATTCAATAAATCCATTCCACAACTTCAACGAATACTGACCTACAGTGATTCAGCCACAAGGTCTGAGGCATCATTTATATCCTCAAATTTCTGATAGATAAAGTGAAGTTTTTACTTTTGTAGACCAAGTAAAATTCCAGGTTTTATGCCCAGTACTCTATTCAGCTTCCTACACCTTGGGTTTATCAAAGAGAGGAAGGCATTGCAGCCAGTCCTGATGAGACCTGATAGGCTGGGATTAGATGGAAGGGGAGGAGAACCTCCCCTATCAGTGGACTGGGGGAGGGGCAAGGAAGGAGATGAGGGAGAGGGCTACAGCTGGGATACAAAGTGAATAAATTGTAGTTAATAAAAAATAAATTAATTAATTCAAAAAAGAATCCATCTGAACCCGAGCATACTCTATAGGATTATAGCTATAAAGAGCATGGGGGGGGGGGGAGTGATGAAAGGAATTTAAAAAAAGTTCTGGGCATATGCAAATACAGATGTACACACAGACACACCACTACAATCACCGCAGCCACCACCATTTCAGATCAGTAATTTATTTGTAGCACAAGTCTCCATTTTATGATATAGATACCATTCTTTGTCAATGCAGAAAGACAGAACACTTAAAACACACACACACAAATGAAAACATAACACAAAAGAAAGCTACTGGATGCTTACATTGTGAACACCAGAAGGGAGGCTGATTTTGTGTAATGGCAAGGCAAGTTTTAAGATCTTCAGCAAAGACTTCAGGGACTTAGGAGAGCATTTAGAGTGAAGTAGGATTTGGGGAGTTTGTTTTATGAAACAAAAAACTAACCTGTGAGATTTAGGAGATAAGTGTAAGATTATGCTATTGTGGGAGTTTGAATAAAGAAAACAATATGTATCAGAAAAATGTAGGTGATCAGAAGAAGTCATGAGGTTTGAGATGAGGCAAAGGATTATTTAGCCTGTCAAGGAGTCCAAGTCTGGGCCAAAAACATAGAGGCCTGGTCATTTTCATCCTAATGGGCATCACCTGTATCTCTGCCACCAGTCTCCAATTTGGAAAAAAAAAAAAAGCCAGCTCTAAAGCTGAATACAAACTCTGACTAGCAGAGGAGATTTAGATACTGGGGCTTGTAGCCAAGCAAGGGGCAGAGCTTTGGGAGTCCTGTAAAAGTACTAGGGAAAAGATGGAAGGACCTGGAGGGGACAGGAACCTCACAAGAATACTAACAGAGACAACTAACCCAGGTTAATGGGGACTTACAGTTACAGAGACATCAACAAAGAAGCATTCGTGGTCTGGACCTAAGCCCCCTGCACATATGTGGTCAATGGGCAGCTTGGTCTTCATGTGGGTCACGTGGTGAGTGGAGGTTGGGGGAAGGATGTTTTTAACATGGACTCTATTGCCTACTTTTGGATCATTTTCCCCTTGCAGGGCTGGCTTGCCTGGCCTCAGTGGATGTTGATATGCTCAGACCTGATGTGATTTGATGTTCTGGGGAGGGTTGATATGGAGGGGCTCCCTTTTCTGGGAGGAAAGGGAGAGGAGAAGGGAGAAGGAGGGGGAGGGGTGACTAGGAGGAAAGAAGGGAGAAGGCACCCTTAGGATGTAAAGTAAATAAACTGAAATAATATAAAAACTAAAAAAAAAGTTGTACAAAGAAGGAAAGGAGGAAAGAAAGAAAGAAAGAAAGAAAGAAAGAAAGAAAGAAAGAGAGAGAGAGAGAGAGAGAGGAAGGAAGGAAGGAAGGAAGGAAGGAAGGAAGGAAGGAAGGAAGGAAGGAAGGAAGGAAGGAAGGAAGGAGAGGCTTGGTGCTCAGGGGTTTTTTGGGAATTCCTTCCCTGGTGAGACTTTAACAATGCTTACCCCTCTTTATAAGGCCCCAACATGAAAACAAGCTGGGATTCCACTCAGGTGCACTCTAGGAACCCGAAGAGTTTAAGAGGCTTGCCTATGGAGCATGGGTGGTGAGCCACGTACAGGGGTGTGGGGGACCCCAAAGCAGGGCACTTCACCAGCAAACATGACGGCTCCCCCAATAGCCTCACAGACTCAGTTCTGCCCTTCGGTAAACCTTTCCAAGTTTATATACTCTAGCACCTACAGGGATTAGACAAAGTAGGGAATTAGGGCAGAATCACACACAAATGGCTCCCAGAAGCACTACCCTCTCCGTGACAGTCCAGCACCCTTCCCACCCCGTCTTTCAACAGGCTTCTTCCGGACAGTGTCCTGCACGCAGTGAACAGGACAGCTGTCCTCCTCAGAGGACCGCGTTCTACAACAGCTGTATTCAATAACTTCTAGTGAGTACGTTTCACTTGTCTACCAGACCTCATCTCCTTTTTCTCTTTCAACTTCTTCAAAGAAGGGAAACGGCGAGAGAGAATCCAGCCTGGGCTCACCTGCAGTGACTGAGTCATTAGGACTGCCACGGGCACTGTTACAGTTGGCTTTTGGATTTTATACAAATGGGATCGGAAAAGAGAAATTACGTTAAGCCTGGTTTCTTCAGTTCAAAATAAGGTCTGGGATAATGACCTGTGTTTTGAAAGCTAATAATATGCAGTTCATTTATTCATAGGTATTTGTTAATAGAAGTCCATGAAATATATATATAAATAAATAAATATTTATATAAATGTATATATAAGTAAATACATATTTATAGAAATATATAAATATAAATGTCTATAAATAAATACAATAATCCATTCTTTGTCTTGTCAGTTTACTAATGATAGATATTATAGCTCAAGAGCACTATATTTTTTAAGGTATTTCTTGTCAACTTATAAACACAAAATGAGAGTAACATGTAAGCAACGTCAATCGCAGAGGTTAAGACTTGACCTGATAGGTTCATGGGCATTAGAAAGGGAGGTTACACAGTTAAGAAGAGTTGGAGCCGGTTCGCCAAACAGGTAACACTGTAGTTCAAGATTTGAATCCAAGTCAGTTTGCCAACATGAGATTAGAAAGAAAAAGATGGATTTTACCTGGATAGAGGACAGTACTCAGCAAAATCCTCAAGGAAGAGTCTCCCCACCCCTCGTGGGGGGGGGGGCAGTCTGAGACTCAGACTGATAAGCACTTCATTCTAAGATTCATGACATATGCTTTGGGTGTGCGGCAATAACGGGCAGCTCCCATGACATGGAAAGAGGTTCTTGGAAGAACTAGGTAGGATTTCAGAGCCTTTCTCTGAATGACTACAGGTGCAGTTCAGGTCTCTAGCTACCATCTGGAGCTCCAGTAAAGGACTATAAAGCAAAATAAAGCAGGAAGTAAGAGTTAAGAGCAGCTGTAGATGAGAGCATTGGCTGCATCCCACGCCTCCACCGGCAACAATCATTCTGATTGGCTGGTTTCCAGGAGGCACAACCCGTAGATACTTTAGCACTCTTTAATATTCGTGCAGCTAAGAAGTCTGGGTGGAACTTTTGGGTAACTTCTGTTGTGAATTTACCCAAAAGTTTTATTGTTCAAATCTCAAATTGTAGAAAACTGGAAATCCATTCTTGCTTTCATTTGTCTCTCGTTTTTACCTTTCCTGTGATATTGTATCTGAATGAGGTGCTGGGGAAATGAAAACCTTAGCTGGCAGTCAGGAAACCTGGGTTCTGTGTTAGTTCTGTGTGTAGGAGAAATAACTGCATATATATATATATATATATATATATATATATATATATATATAT